>NC_090746.1:117914769-117934769 GCF_036898095.1 Palaemon carinicauda | reverse complement strand
TGTAGCCACATGTATCACCATAACGGTAGCAACACGTGTCACCAAGGATAAAGTTTTTTTGATCCGTATGCTAAAATTTTCACGATTTTCACATAAACCTGTGGATTCTTTCACAGAATTTTCCTGATACATAAATTTTATTGATGTTTACACTAATACTTTCTTTAAGAAAAGCTTGATTTTAAAAATAAAATAAAATATTGATTTTTAAAAAATATAGTCTTTATTCATTTAAAATAAATTCTTGATTCTTATGCAATAATATTTGTTATTCTTAAATGAAAAAAAAAAAAACTTAATTTTCACACAAAATCTTCCTTGATTGGACACAAATTTTCTAGATAATTACACAGATTTCTTGATTTTTACCCAAGAATTTTTGACAGTTGTAGGTATTACGGCTGGCAACAAGTTATTATATTTACTGAGACATAAACATGGGGTCTATTTGATCAAATTTTCACACAATTGCAATTCCTTGTCAATGATATTTTTCGGTCAAGTTAAAGACACTGCAGACCTGATTATGACGTCGGTTACTCTCTCTTTAACGACCAATTCAACATACAAAAACAGTGGTTCCCAACCTTTTTTCTGTCATTTCCCCCCTGCACCCAGTTCAACCATCAAGATTTCCCCCTTCATGCCCCACCCAGCTCTCATGCCCACTCGCCTGCCTCAGAAATGGGCATGATATTCCAATTCTCCCCTTGAATATCATGTCAGTGAGAAATGATATGATCATATCACAATTGAATGTCTAACAACAAATTGCCGCACGTACTATGAGAACATTTTCCGCTTGTTTTAGTTAGTAGGTAGTGTGATTATTTCCCCACTGGAAGCTTCAAATTTCCCCCAGGGGAAAATTTCCCCCAGGTTGGGAACCACTGTACTAAAACAATGTTAGAGAAAAAACTGTGTTTACTAGGACGCCAAGCAAGGTTTTTGCTTCGATCTACAGCACTAAATAAATTTAGCTTCACTCTATGGGGTAAGTTCATCACTTACACCTCAACCTACCTGTAAATAATATACATGAGTCTTTTTATAGTTTATATATGACATATTTATTTTTGACGTTGTTAATAGTTTATATATATTATGACATATCTGTTTTGACGTTGTTACTTTTTTTTAGAATGATTTATTGTTAATTTGTTCTCTTCATTTATTTATTTCCTTATTTCCTTTCCTCACTGGGCTATTTTTCCCTATTGGAGCCCCTGGGCTTAGAGCATCTTGCTTTTCCAACTAGGGTTGTAGCTTGGATAATAATAATAATAATAATAATAATAATAATAATAATAATAATAATAATGAAGCACAACATTATATATCTGAGGGGTCAGGGACTTGTAACACCTTTGCAACGGCTGGAATTGGCAGTACTCTTAACTAAGGGTTCTTTAGTTCCAGTGAACTAAGATTGCTTAAAATTGAATATAATTTTTGTTTGCTTTATCAAGATAGCAACAAATTTTTCAGTCGTTTCAAGTCCGACTTAAATAGATTTGCTTGGAAACTAAGCTGAATAGTTAGAAACCGCGTTCTTGATACTTGCACTATAAAATCTAGATTTTGTTTTCTGCATGTTTTACACTTAACTTGCAACGGCTGGAATTGGCTTTACCATTAACTAAGGGTTCTTTAGTTCCAGTGAACTAAGAATGCTTAAAATTGAATATCATTTTCGTTTGCTTTATTAAGATAGCAACAAATTATTTAGTCTTTTCAAGTCCGACTTAAATAGATATGCTTGGAAACTACGCTGAATAGTTAGAAACCGCGTTAGGAATCGCGTTATTGATACTTGCACTATAAAATCTATATTTTGTTTTCTGCATTTTTACAGAGGAACGTAGAGAGTAGAGGTCCCCTGTATTTTTCTTCTTTTTTTCTTCTGTTTCTTTTGTTGATGTCGGCTACCCCCTAAAATTGAGGGAAGTGCCTTTGGTATATGTATGTATGTATGTATGTATGTATGTATGACTTCTGTTGAGAACGATTAAACCGTACCTTTCATTATGTGGTACAATTAATTAATTTTATCCCATGTTTATTAACTATAAAACAATTAACCATAGCATTCATCAAAATAATTATACAGAACACATAATATACACGGATTATAAAGGTTTAAAGGCCCCTCATGAATGGCAGAAGCAAGAAACAGTGACAATGCTCTACTATAACAAAACCCTTGAGACTGACCATATACACGTATGATCAGCGCCCTAAACCCTTATCCATCAAGCTATGACCAGGGAGGGCCAGGCAATGGCTACTGATGACTCAGCAGGTAGACATGATACAGTCGAACTTGAGCGGGTCTGGAATTCCCGTCCAGCAAATTAATAATAATAATAATAATAATAATAATAATAATAATAATAATAATAATAATAATAATATTATTATTATTATCATTATTATTATTATTTGCTAAGCTACAACCCTAGTTGGAAAAACAGGAGGCTATAAGCCCAGGCGCTCCAACAGGGAAAATAGCCCAGTGAGGAAAGGAAACAATGAAAAATATAATTTTTAAGAGTAACAATATTGAAATAAATATCTCCTATATAAACTATAAAAACTTTAACAAAACACGAAGAAGAGAAACAAGACAGAACAGCGAGCCCCAGTGTGCCCTTAAGCAAGAGAACTCTAATCCAAGACAGCGGAAGACCATGGTACAGAGGCTATGGCACTACCCAAGACTAAAGAACAATGGTTTGATTTTGGAGTGTCCTTCTCATAGATCTGCTGACCATAGCTAAAGAAGGGACGATTCCAATAGACTACCACATATATTCAGCCCAAATCGGCAAATTATTGGTTTAATCCAAAGATCTCTCAAAACACAAAACCAAGAAAAGTTTTTTATGAAAAAAAAAAAAAAAAAAAAAAAACATGACAAACTTCATTCGAAGGAAAAGTGTTTTAAATGATGGAAATATTTCAATTTAAATTTTGTTGGCAAAACAAAACATATCTGAATAATCCCTACCAACAGGTTGGCACTCAAGATCCAATAACTAATTAGAAGAATACAAATTGATATTTACATATAAGCCTGAAATCTGATTGATATGAAAGGGTTCCCGGAAGGAAATATTTTTCTTCGGAATTGTACATTCATCAAAACCAAACTGGATTATTCCTTTAAAATTCATTAGTTATTTCCGATATAAAAATGAATGCCAAGTCATCTCTTTTATACAACACTAATAATATTGTATTGCAAATATAACATGGGTTGCTCTAACACACAGCAAATTAAATTCAAACCGAGTATGTCAGTTCATTTGCATAACATTACGGTGGTCATCGTTGCGTTGGAAAAAAAATTAGAAAATTAACATTTATGAAATTATATGTCATAAAATTATGTTTCCTACAGCATTATGATGTATCTAAGTTATAGTGTGCCAAGGTAACTTTTCAATATAAAGTATGTGATATTATTAACCTCTGATATACTTGTAGTAACTTAGCCATTACAACTGTAAGTGTGTGTTCTAAAAGATTGCTTAGGAAATGCACCGCTATAAAAAAAAAAAATGAAAATTCCTTACTGATATTACACAAATTACTCATTTATATGACTCAAGATAAAAGAGTGTTTTCTCAGTTTGAAAATAGATAATTGATTAAGTGTTGCTTATGTGGATATATGATTTAAAAAAAAAAAAAAAAGTATATTACTATTTACAGAGCGCATAAAATATATATAACCAGATGATGATCTCAAAGTATAGCATCTCATTTGTTCATATAAATACTCATATATTTTTTCATATTATATGAACTATTTTCCGTGAGTATAAGAAAAGAAACATTTAACAATAAAGTCTTTTAGTTGGTTTAGGCAAGAAATATATAATAATAAACATAAGGGTAGAATCTTAATAAATTTACCCTATCATCACATTTTTTAAGGAGTGACGAGAATCTGATTGATAACAATGTAAAGTAATAAAGATTATAACTATAAAGAATCACTTTTCTCTTAACCTAGGTTTAAACGCTTAAGCAAAGGTCTAACTGAAAGGATAGTTAAAAAAAAAATTTAAAAATCCTTTCATGTTCGCCCGCACTAAAAGTTCTTGTAGATACCTCCCCATGTCCCCTTCCCCAAGTCCCCAACACCAAGGTGACCCCAGTTCCCCTTCCCCAAGTCCCCAACACCAAGGTAACCCCAGGTCCCCTTCCCCAAATCCCCCCCACCAAGGTGACCCCAGTTCCCCTTCCCCAAGTCCCCAACACCAAGGTAACCCCAGGTGCCCTTCCCCAAATCCCCCCCACCAAGTGACCCCAGGTCCCCTTCCCCAAATCCCCCCCACCAAGGTGACCCCAGGTCCCCTTCCCCAAATCCCCAACACCAAGGTGACCCCAGGTCCCTTTCCCCAAATCCCCAACACCAAGGTGACCCCAGGTCCCCTTCCCCAAATCCCCAACACCAAGGTGACCCCAGGTCCCTTTCCCCAAATCCCCCCCACCAAGGTGACCCCAGGTCCCCTTCCCCAAATCCCACCCGCCAAGGTGACACAAGGTCCGCTTCCCAAATCCCCAACACCAAAGTGGTTCCTCTTTATATGAAACCATTAGTCTCCCGTTACATGACATATAATAATCTTCAACATTTCCATTTTGCCTCCATGGTCCTTCTCAGACAAGGGGGTGGGGGGAGGGATGAGGGACCTTGAATAATTCCCTTCTGCCAGAACACGAACCTCAAGGATTCAACTCCACCATGAAGATAAGACTGATCTCAATGACCCCACTTTTCCTTGAGTGGGAGACTGGACTCAATTACCATATACCACTTTTAGGGGAAGAACGACCTTAATGACCCCACTCTACCATGAGGGAGAGTGTGACCTCAATGACCCCTATCTACCATGAGGGAGAGTGTGACCTCAATGACCCAAATCTACCATGAGGGACAGTGTGACCTCAATGTTCCCAATCTACCATGAGGGAGAGTGTGACCTCAATGACCAAAATCTACCATGAGGGAGAGTGTGACCTCAATGACCCAAATCTACCATGAGGGAGAGTGTGACCTCAATGTCCCCAATCTACCATGAGGGAGAGTGTGACCTTACTGACCCCTATCTACCATGAGGGAGTGTGTGACCTCAATGACCCAAATGACCCCAATCTACCATGAGGGAGAGTGTGACCTTACTGACCCATATCTACCATGAGGGAGAGTGTGACCTCAATGACCCAAATCAACCATGAGGGGGAGTGTGCTTCAATGTCCCCAATCTACCATGAGGGGGAGTATGACTTCAATGACCCAAATATACCATGAGGGAGAGTGTGACCCCAATGACCCCAATCTACCATGAGGGAGAGTGTGACATTAATGTCCCCAATCTACCATGTGGGAGAGTGTGACCCCAATGACCCAAATCTACCATGAGGGAGAGTGTGACCTCAATGTCCCCAATCTACCATGAGGGGGAGTATGACTTCAATGACCATAATCTACCATGAGGGAGAGTGTGACCCCAATGACCCAAATCTACCATGAGGGAGAGTGTGACATTAATGTCCCCAATCTACCATGTGGGAGAGTGTGACCCCAATGACCCCAATCTACCATGAGGGAGAGTGTGACATTAATGTCCCCAATCTACCATGTGGGAGAGTGTGACCTCAATGACCCAAATCTACCATGAGGGAGAGTGTGACCTCAATGACTCAAATCTACCACGAGGGGGAGAGTGACTTCAATGACCCAAATCAACCATGAGGGGGAGTGTGACTTCAATGACCCAAATCTACCATGAGGGAGAGAGTGACCTCAATGACCCAAATCTACCATGAGGGAGAGTGTGACATTAATGTCCCCAATCTACCATGTGGGAGAGTGTGACCTCAATGACCCAAATGAACCATGAGGGGGAGTGTGATTTCAATGACCCAAATCTACCATGAGGGAGAGTGTGACCTCAATGACCCAAATCTACCCTGAGGGAGAGTGTGATATTAATGTCCCCAATCTACCATGAGGGAGAATGACCTCAATGACCCCAATCTACCCTCAGGGAGAGTGTGACATCAATGACCCCAATCTATCATGAGGGAGAGTGTGACCTCAATGACTCCAATCTACCATGAGGGAGAGTGTGACTTCAATGACCCAAATCTACCATGAGGAAGAGTGTGACCTCAATGACCCAAATCTACCATGAGGGACAGTGTGACCTCAATGTCCCCAATCTACCATGTGGGAGAGTGTGACCCCGATGACTCAAATCTACCATGAGGGAGAGTGTGACATTAATGTCCCCAATCTACCATGTGGGAGAGTGTGACCTCAATGACCCAAATCTACCATGAAGGAGAGTCTGACCTCAATGACCCAAATCTACCATGAGGGAGAGTCTGACCTCAATGACCCTCTCTGCCATGAGAGAGAGAGAGAGAGAGAGAGAGAGAGAGAGAGAGAGAGAGAGGGGGGGACCTTAATTACCCTGCTGCAGCATGAAAGGGAGTTTATCCTCCACTACCTTATTCCACCATGAGGAAGAGACTGGCTTCAATTACTTTTTGTCGAGAGGGAGAGACTAACCTCAATGATCTTCTTGCTGTGGTGAGGAGACTGATATCAATTACCCCAATTTGTCAAGAGGGATGGGGAGTTTTATACTACAGCTTGCATAATCTAAAAAATTCAAATAAAGAGAACTTTCCTTGGATATATTAAAGGGTAGTAATCCTAAACATGTGCAGTTTCTACCCATATTGCAATCAATCCCATTTTTCGTGATGCATATTAAGACCTATATATAACATGTAAATATTCCGAGGAAATATTGAAGAATTGCAATTGCAACATCTTGAATGCAGATGGATATTAAATGGAGTATACTACCTACAGAGCGTAGCATGAGGTACGATAAAATAATCGAAAACAACTCGTCGTAATACTTTCATAACACTCCGAAAATAGAAACTCATCTCATATAGTTGCAAAAGATCATGAAAATGCACACACAAAAAGACTAGAGTATATAGTTTAAGCCTCTACAGGCCAATTGAACATAAAAAAATATTTTATAGGGTCCTTATAAAGATTTGAGAGTACCTAAATAAAGACTTACATTTATTACGACTCTCTCACAGAAGTCGTGATCGTGAGGAATGGGTTCGAAGTTTCCCGTCCCAATGAAGGTCTGAGGATTTGGGCCATCATCGTCTTGGCTACTTAGCTTGGGTAGTGACCTGCAAGAGAGAGGAACAAAATTAATACATATTCTGGTACTCAAGCACAAATTAGCATATGATATTAAACACAACAAGCTGGCAATTGTTACCAAGTTGTGGAATGATCTTCCTAATCGGGTGGTTGAATCAGTAGAACTTCAAAAGTTCAAAGTTGAAAAGGCATAGCAAAATTCCTTTAGTAATGACTACAGTATACCGCAGGAGGTGGAATTGAGGCTGACATCAAGGTGTTTTTATAGTTAAGAAAATATGAAATATGATCCGAATTGATATGAAAGTTAAATAACAGGCACTAAGAAAAACTGTTAATAATGAAACGGGATTCTGCTGTCACAATATAATTTGCACTATAGTCAATTTTTTTTAGCGAGGCATATTTGCACCGACTCTCAGAAAAGTTTCCTGATCGCTGATTGGTTGGACAAGATAATTCTAACCAATCAGCGATCGGGAAACTTTTCCCAGCTAAAGGTGCAAATCTGCCTCGCTAAAAGAAATGGACTATAATTATCTTTATATCTTATAAATTAAGTGTCTGCTGAATTCTATTCACGCATATTAGTATCGAGAGTATGTAGATACATTTATATGGATAATAAAATCTTTAATTTGTGGTAAATTTGTGAAGATAAAATACACTCGCACTTCTCTAGAACTTAGACCTTAAAATTTCCAAATGAATCAACATGAGTTTTTCAAATGTCAATTTGCTTCGTTCGCTATATATTGTAACTAAAGAATCTCGCATGCATATTAATACAATAAATGTTTAAGTTATTTTCTTTCTACTGTGAAGATACTATTAAATTAAGCCAACTTTTCTCCCCATTTCAAAGATGAAAATTTTGCTTAAGAAGTACACATTAATAAAACATAAACCTCATGATCGATAAAAATAAACGAAAAACAAAAACCTTCATATGGCTGCTTACACTTAAAAGACCAACATGTGGAGTTGGTAAAAAAAAAAAAAAAAAAAAAAAAAATTAGAAAAAGAAAGAAAGAAATGGAAGAACATCTCATGATATAAGGTATCCTTCGAGTTACCATTTCCGCACAGGTTCGGGCATTTTATTTTTGCTTCCTTGATGTTAAATAATTTTACTACTAAATCAAGATATAATTTTGCTCAATCGCCGAAGGAAAATTATGAACTGAAAGTTTCAACTTCTTCATGTGAATTGCAACGTTTGCAACACAGACTAACAATTATTTTAATCAGCAAGATAGCATATTTTTGTGTATGCTAACCGAATCATTTCCAGCTTATAATGAAGCCTCAATACCAACATAAAGCTAAATATATTAGTTCATTAATCACCAAACGTAAAAAAAAAAAAAAATATGCGCAAAAAATATGCGCAAAAAACAAAGAGCGAAAAGTTTCCCTTGAGTTGGATATAAGATATTTAAGAATAGCAGTAAAATTCCGGTCTAATATTCCTGCGGATGACGGGAAAATAACTTGCCATTAGATAAGATGCCACTGCCCTCTCTTTCGGCCCATTTTTATCGCCAGTCTCGAAAGTTTCCGACCTTTGTGAAATGTTTTGCCTATATCATATGAGAGAGAGAGAGAGAGAGAGAGAGAGAGAGAGAGAGAGAGAGAGAGAGAGAGAGAGTGGCAAGTTTGAAAGTGCATCAAAACTACCACAAAAACTGACTTCCTATGAACTACTGTTAGCACACAATGGACTCACCACAAAGAAATTATCATGAGAGATAGATAGAGAGAGAGAGAGAGAGAGAGAGAGAGAGAGAGAGAGAGAGTTGGCAAGTTTAAAACCTGCATTAAAACTATAACAAAAACTGATTTCCTATAAATTACTGCTTGCACACAGGGGTCTCTCACAACAAAGAAATTATCATGAAAGAGAGAGAGAGAGAGAGAGAGAGAGAGAGAGAGAGAGAGGAGAGAGTTGGCAAGTTTGAAAATGCATCAAAATTATCACCAAAACTGATTTCCTATAAATTACTGCTTGCACACAGGGGTCTCTCACCACAAAGAAATTATCATGAGAGAGAGAGAGAGAGAGAGAGAGAGAGAGAGAGAGAGAGAGAGTTGGCAAGTTTGAAAATGCATAAAAACTATCACAAAAACTGACTTTCTATGAACTACTGCTTGCACAATATGGACTTACCACAGAGAAATTATCATGAGAGAGAGAGAGAGAGAGAGAGAGAGAGAGAGAGAGAGAGAGAGAGTTGGCAAGTTTAAAAGCTGCATTAAAACTATAACAAAAACTGATTTCCTATAAATTACTGCTTGCACAAAATGGACTCACTATAAAGAAATTATAATTAGAGAGAGAGAGAGAGAGAGAGAGAGAGAGAGAGAGAGAGAGAGAGAGTTGGCAAGTTTGAAAATGCATCAAAACTATCACAAAGACTGATTTCCTATAAATTACTGCTTGCACACAAGGGACTCACCTCAAAGAAATTATCATGAGAGAGAGAGAGAGAGAGAGAGAGAGAGAGAGAGAGAGAGAGAGAGAGAGAGTTGGCAGGTTTGAAAATGCATCAAAACTGTCACAAAAACTGATTTCCTATAAATTACTGCTTGTACACAGGGGACTCTCAACACGAAGAAATTTACCCAACACAGCATTAAGAAAATGGTTAAAGAAATCAAAATATTGCTTCTACATCTCTCTCTCTCTCTCTCTCTCTCTCTAGTCAATCCAAATTGGGAACTTTCACCACGAAGAAATTTACCCAACACAGCATTAAGAAAATAGTTAAAGAAATCAAGATATTGCTTCCACATTCTCTCTCTCTCTCTCTCTCTCTCTCTCTCTCTCTCTCTCTCTCTCTATGTATTCAATCCAAATTGGGAAATCTCACCACAAAGAAATTTACCCAACACAGCATTAAGAAAACAGTTAAAAGAAATCAAGATATTTCTTCCGCATCTCTCTCTCTCTCTCTCTCTCTCTCTCTCTCTCTCTCTCTCTCTCTCTATAGTCAATCCAAATTGGGAACTCTCACCACAAAGAAATTTACCCAACACAGCATTAAGAAATAGGTTAAAGAAATCAAGATATTTCTTTAGCATATCTCTCTCTCTCTCTCTCTCTCTCTCTCTCTCTAGCCAATCCAAAATGCTTATAGATGACAGAGGCCTGGGAGCTTGAATACATTTAGACATTTGGCCTTCTTCCCTAATAAGTTTATTTTGAATCTCTCTTCCGGCTTCTTTCACGAAGAGTTGTTGTCTTGTAAGAAAAGTCACCGAGACCTGTTTTCAGTAGTATATGATTTTCAGTCTTCAAGAGAGTTTAACTAAGTTTGATGCTACTTCTTAGTTATGTTATCACGTGACTCAAGGTAATAAGGTTGAAAATACGAAATATCAACATACAATATGATACAATATGAAGGCAATAAATAATACATATAAGAAGACTGTATTAAGAGCTGTATTCTCCATCAGTCATTTTTAAGTTGAACAGGCTAACATAAGTCTCTTCTTATAATTTATTTATGAACTTTGTTTTAATATTTTTACTATTCTTAGTTATTTCCTTATATCCTTTCCGCACTGGGCTATTTTTTTTTTTTTTTCTGCTGGTGCCCTTGGGCTTATAGCATTCTGCTTTTCCAACTAGGTTTATAGCTTAGCTAATAATGAGGACAATAGTGCTTTCTCCGTCTCCTATTTTTCATTACAAGTCTTCCTTATTCCCTTTTACAATTCCTCTTTTCCATGCAATCTAATAGCTAAACTTTCTATGGATTATTTTAGCCCTTTCTCCGTCTCCTATTTTTCATTACAAGTCTTCCTTATTCCCTTTTACCATTCTTCTTCTCCATGCTATCTTGGAGCTAAACTTTCTATGGATTATTTTTGCGCTTTCTCCGTCTCCTATTTTTCATCACAAGTCTTCCTTATTCCCTTTTACCATTCTTCTTTTCCACGCAATCTAGGAGCTAAACTTTCTATGGATTATTTTCCCACTTTCTCCGTCTCCTATTTTTCATTACACGTCTTCCTTATTCCCTTTTACCATTCCTCTTTTCCATGCAATCTTGGAGCTAAACTTTCTATGGATTATTTTTGCGCTTTCTCCGTCTCCTATTTTTCATTACAAGTCTTCCTTATTCCCTTTTACCATTCTTCTTTTCCACGCAATCTAGGAGCTAAACTTTCTATGGATTATTTTTGCGCTTTCTCCGTCTCCTATTTTTCATTACAAGTCTTCCTTATTCCCTTTTACCATTCTTCTTTTCCACGCAATCTAGGAGCTAAACTTTCTATGGATTATTTTTGCGCTTTCTCCGTCTCCTATTTTTCATTTCAAGGTTTCCTTATTCCCTTTTACCATTCCTCTTTTCCATGCAATCTTGGAGCTAAACTTTCTATGGATTATTTTTCCGCTTTCTCCGTCTCCTATTTTTCATTACAAGTCTTCCTTATTCCCTTTTACCATTCTTCTTTTCCATACAATCTAGGAACTAAACTTTCTATGGATTATTTTTGCGCTTTCTCCGTCTCCTATTTTTCATTTCAATTCTATCTTATTCCCTTTTACCGCTCCTTTTTTCCATGTAATCTTGGAGCTAAACTTTCTATGGATTATTTTTGCGCTTTCTCCGTCTCCAATCTTTCATTACAAGTCTTCCTTATTCCCTTTTACCATTCCTCTTTTCCATGCAATCTAATAGCTAAACTTTCTAAGGCTTATTTTTCCGCTTTCTCCGTCTCTTATTCTCCATCTCAAATCTTTCTGATTTCCCCTTTCTCTGCCAAATGTTCTCTATGTCACATCCTATCTAAATCGCCCCTCTTTCTTTCTCTGCCACCATTGCTTACGTCTTAACTCGCAAGCAATAATGGGAAGGTCTGGGCGAAGTCTGGCTCCACGGACGGCCAGGTCTCCATCCATCGCTCAGGAAGTTGGCCCCCAACTTACTTCGACAGACACATCATCACCAAGCACTTCTGCAAGAACTCCGGGGACCGGAATCCATTATGAATAACATTTACGGCCTCCCAAACTTTTTTTTTTCAGAGACCAATTCTAACTTGCGACTATAAGAATAATCATACTTTTTTAGTGATATCCATCCGGATAGAAAGTAGAAGTTCAGATGTGACGGATGGCAGGACAGGATTAGAAATGAAACTATAAGAGAGATTACTCAAGTGCCATATGTGGATGAGATCATGGTGAGGGGTAGATGGAGATGGTTTAGGCATGCTCTTCGCAATCCCCAAGAGAGATTAGTTCACCAAACTTTCAACTGGGCTCCACAAGGCACTAGAAGAGTTGGAAGACCCAGGCCTACATGGCAGAGGACTATGGGTCGTGAAGCAGGAGATGATGAATGGAGAAGTATTGATTTAAAATTCAAAAGTTCAAGATAGAGACGACTGGCGAAATCTAACTGAGGCCCTTTGCGTCAATAGGCGTAGGAGGAGGAGATGATGATGATGATGATGTGTGTGTGTGTGTATGTGTATATATACATATATATATATATATATATATATAATATATATATATATATATATAATATATATATATATATATATATATATATATATATATATATATATATATATATATATATAATATATATATATATATATATATATACATGTATATATATATGTATATATATATATACAGTATATATATACATATATATATATATATATATATATATTTATATATATGTATATATATACTGTATATATACATATATATATATATATATATATATACACACATATCGACTTTAAAAAATCACGTTACTCGGTTTCCTTGACAAACACTGAAAGTAATTTAGAATTCTAAATTAACAACATATATCTCGTTGCAAACAACAGAAGCAAAATATATCAATTGCAAATAGGAAATGGATCTGATTGCCACGAGTCAATCATGCATTCTTTATTTCACTCAAATGCAACGAAGACCGAGAACCCTTACTTATTCTTTACCTCTTGTTTACACAGGTCATGAATTTCTGTCTAACTGAGAATCACTATTTTCAATCTACGTCAATTTAGCCTGATGGAAAAGCAACAGAATAGCGAGTCTAGAAAATTGAAAGGAACTGAATAGCGAATCTAGAAAATTGAAAATAACTGAATAGCGAATCTAGAAAATTTAAAGTAACAGAATAGCGAGTCTAGAAAACTAAAGGTAACTAAATAGTGAGTCCAGAAGTCTAGATGATTGAAAATAACTGAATTGCGAATCTAAAAAATTGAAAGTAACTGAATAACGAGTCTAGAAAATTGAAAGTAACAGAATAGCGAGTCTAGAAAATTGAAAGTAACTGAATAGCGAGTCTAGAAAATTGAAAGTAACTGAATACCGAGTCTAGAAAATTGAAAGTAACTGAATAGCGAATCGAGAAAATTGAAAGTAACTGAGTAGCAAATCTAGAAATTGAAAGTAACTGAATAGCGAGTCTAGAAAATTGAAAGTAACTGAAAAGCGAATCTATAAAATTGAAAGTAACTGAATAGCGAGTCTAGGAAATTGAAAGTAACTGAAAAGCGAATCTATAAAATTGAAAGTAACTGAATAGCGAATCTATAAAATTGAAAGTAACTGAATAGCGAGTCTAGGAAATTGAAAGTAACTGAATAGCGAGTCTAGGAAATTGAAAGTAACTGAAAAGCGAATCTATAAAATTGAAAGTAACTGAAAAGCGAATCTATAAAATTGAAAGTAACTGAATAGCGAGTCTAGGAAATTGAAAGTAACTAAATAGTGAGTCCAGAAGTCTAGATGATTGAAAGTAACTGAATAGCAAATCTAGAAATTGAAAGTAACTGAATAGCGAGTCTAGAAAATTGAAAGTAACTGAAAAGCGAATCTATAAAATTGAAAGTAACTGAATAGCGAATCTATAAAATTGAAAGTAACTGAATAGCGAGTCTAGGAAATTGAAAGTAACTAAATAGTGAGTCCAGAAGTCTAGATGATTGAAAGTAACTGAATAGCAAATCTAGAAATTGAAAGTAACTGAATAGCGAGTCTAGAAAATTGAAAGTAACTGAAAAGCGAATCTATAAAATTGAAAGTAACTGAATAGCGAGTCTAGGAAATTGAAAGTAACTGAATAGCGAGTCTAGGAAATTGAAAGTAACTGAATAGCGAGTCTAGAAAATTGAAAGTAACTGAAAAGCGAATCTATAAAATTGAAAGTAACTGAATAGCGAGTCTAGGAAATTGAAAGTAACTGAAAAGCGAATCTATAAAATTGAAAGTAACTGAATAGCGAATCTATAAAATTGAAAGTAACTGAATAGCGAGTCTAGGAAATTGAAAGTAACTGAATAGCGAGTCTAGGAAATTGAAAGTAACTGAAAAGCGAATCTATAAAATTGAAAGTAACTGAAAAGCGAATCTATAAAATTGAAAGTAACTGAATAGCGAGTCTAGAAAATTGAAAGTAACTGAAAAGCGAATCTATAAAATTGAAAGTAACTGAATAGCGAATCTATAAAATTGAAAGTAACTGAATAGCGAGTCTAGGAAATTGAAAGTAACTAAATAGTGAGTCCAGAAGTCTAGATGATTGAAAGTAACAGAATAGCGAATCTATAAAATTGAAAGTAACTGAATAGCGAATCTATAAAATTGAAAGTAACTGAATAGCGAGTCTAGGAAATTGAAAGTAACTAAATAGTGAGTCCAGAAGTCTAGATGATTGAAAGTAACAGAATAGCGAATCTATAAAATTGAAAGTAACTGAATAGCGAATCTATAAAATTGAAAGTAACTGAATAGCGAGTCTAGGAAATTGAAAGTAACTAAATAGTGAGTCCAGAAGTCTAGATGATTGAAAGTAACAGAATAGCGAATCTATAAAATTGAAAGTAACTGAATAGCGAATCTATAAAATTGAAAGTAACTGAATAGCGAATCTATAAAATTGAAAGTAACTGAATAGCGAGTCTAGGAAATTGAAAGTAACTAAATAGTGAGTCCAGAAGTCTAGATGATTGAAAGTAACTGAATAGCAAATCTAGAAATTGAAAGTAACTGAATAGCGAGTCTAGAAAATTGAAAGTAACTGAGAAGCGAATCTAGAAGATTGAAAGTAACTGAATAGCGAATCTAGAAAACTAAAAGTAACTAAATAGTGAGTCTAGAAGTCTAGATGATTGAAAGTAACTGAATAACGAGTCTAGAAAATTAAAAGTAACTAAACAGTGAGTCCAGAAGTCTAGATGATTGAAAATAACTGAATAGCGAATCTAGAAAATTGAAAGTAACAGAATAGCGAGTCTAGAAAATTGAAAGTAACTGAATGGCGAGACTAGAAAATTGAAAGTAACTGAATAGCGAGTCTAGAAAACTGAAAGAAACAGAATAGCGAGTCTAGAAAATTGAAAGTAACTGAAAAGTGAATCTATAAAATTGAAAGTAACTGAAAAGCGAATCTAGAAAATTGAAAGTAACAGAATAGCGAATCTAGAAAATTGAAAGTAACAGAATAGCAAATCTAGAAAATTGAAAGTATAAAGATACACATGTAATTCATAAATACTAATTATTATTATTATTATTATTATTATTACTATCCAAGCTACAACCCTAGTTGGAAAAGCAAGATGCTATAAGCCCAAGGGATCCAACAGGGAAAAATAGCCCAGTGAGGAAAGGAAATAAGGAAATAAATAAATGAAGAGAACAAATTAACAATAAATCACTCTAAAATAAGTAACAACGTCAAAACAGACATGTCATATATAAACTATTAACAACTATTAATATACAAACTCCTTCATAATCAGAAAAATGTTATTGGTAATATAGTTATCGGGATGGAAAAATAATCGAAGATTCTCCACCGAAGAAAAAACATTTAAAGTAAATCCAGCTGATTTAGAAACAGCTAAAAGGAATTCCTAAAATTGACGAATCCGAAGGGAGCTCTGGCTTTTAAAATGATATATAAGCAAACTGATGAGGATATGTATTCATGCTCTCTCTCTCTCTCTCTCTCTCTCTCTCTCTCTCTCTCTCTCTCTCTCTTAGTCGAGGTTTACATTTCAGCTGAAAATGAGAGTGACCATGGGTACCATCTGAAAAAAAAGTTAAAAGCATTCTCTCTCTCTCTCTCTCTCTCTCTCTCTCTCTCTTAGTCGAGGTTTACATTTCAGCTGAAAATGAGTGACATGAGTACCATCTGGCAAAAAAGTTAAAAGCATTCTCTCTCTCTCTCTCTCTCTCTCTCTCTCTCTCTCTCTCATTGATATAATCATTTGAAAGGTTGTGAAATATTTCAAGCAAGTAGTTGATATATTTTCCGACTCTTATGATTACATCTACATTAACCATAGTAGTAGTCCACTTTAAATAAAGATCACCACCATACACTAAGTACATATGAGCACAACAAGACGTCCGAAAAGAATTAAAATAATTAATGAATTTGGCTTTGATAACTAGCAGTAATCCACCCCGCTAAAGACAGAAAATTAAACTTTATCTTTATTTGTTACAGCTAACTGATGGACAAAGGTTGAACTGTGCATGAGATGCCTCGAGGCTCCTTTACGTTACAGCATTGGTTCTTGGTTTTGATAAAGTACAGTTTACCACTTAGAAATTTTAGGGAATTGAACTCTCCACTATTTTAAGTTATGAACTGTTATTTCCCTATGAATTAGGCAACTAGTTCATTGGTTATTTTTCCGCTGTCGATTGCCAAATATGTTTACTAACATGGTACACCCTAACTAGAAGACAACCATTTGAATGAAATAAACGCCTTAGCAATAAATCAATTAATGTGCATTACAGACCATTTAATATGACATAAATCATATGAATATTCTAATTTGAGACAACTTATACAAGTTAATTTGACAGTCGTCTAGTTCCTGGTCAAAATAATCAAGCTCTAAATGAATAAATAAATAAATATATATATATACATATATATATATATATATATATACACATATATATATATATGTATATATATGTATATATATATATACATATATATATATACATATATATATATATATATATATATATATTTTATGTTGACCAGGATGACGTAAGTCTTTTTATAGTTTATATATGAAATATCTGCTTTGATGTTCTTACTGTTTTTAAATTTTTTCATTTTACTTGTTCATTATTTCTCATATCGTTTATTTAATTCCTTATTTCCTTTCCTCACTGGGTTATTTTTCCTTGTAGGAGCCCTTGGGTTTATAGCATCTTGCTTTTCCAACTAGGGTTGTAGCTTAGCTAATAATAATAATAATAATAATAATAATAATAATAATAATGATATTAATAATAATAATAATAATAATAGTACAACCTATGAACAAATCTTTATTCATCGACTTGTTCAGCAGATTATAATCAGTTCGTTGCTTCCTTGAACATGAGCGACTCAAACGCACTTTAATGTTGGTTTTTTACAGGAAGAAGGACTATTTCATTAATTTTCTTTCGGATTCAAAGGGTTTCAGCGAAGAGCGTATCCTAAATCTTTACAGGAAAATTTGTTTTTCACAATACATACGTTTTGCGAATGAAACTAATAGACCTTTTATATTGAAAAATATCCTCAGCTTGATCCTACTCAAATCTTATAGCTCAATTACAATTAAACAGACGTAACATATGATACCAATTACATAATCTTTATCTTTTATCGTGTTTTGCTTCATCATCAACATTCCAACTGATTTGATTCGCACATGGGAAAGATATTCAACTTTTAAAATTTCCTGTTAAAATGATTTTGTAAAATTATTTGAGATTCAGAAACCAAGAGTTCATTATTATTATTGTTATTAATTGCTAAGCTACAACCCTAGTTGGAAAAGCAGAATTCTATCAGCCCAGGGGCTCCAACAGGGAAAATAGCCAAGTGAGGAAAGGAATCAAGGAAAAATAAAATACTTAAAGACCAGTAACACTAAAAAAATATCTCCTATATAAACTATGAAAACTTTAACAAAACTAGAGGAAGAGAAATAAGATAGATGGAGGGCTCGACCAGCGGACTATAAATAAGCAGAGAAACCACATTCAATTTAGAATTAGGTTAATATTGGTTAATATTCGACTGATCTCATCATCAAGTATCATCGATATAAAAGCATATTACGAAAGTTGGTGATCCCGTGAGAGTGACACTTATCTGTAAGTGCTTTATCCTACTCCTGCTTATTAAAGCAAGGAAATGACGACGTATTGTAAAGATTTAGTATTGCCAAATTGTTAAATTTTTTTTTCACGTTCCCAAAAAAAGTGATGTTCTATCACTTAAAATTAATGTTTATATTTACAGATAAAAAAAAGAAAAACAACCCCAAAATTTGTTTGATTATAGCATATTTCATTATCATTATTATTATTATTATTATTATTATTATTATTATCATTATTATTATTATTATTATTATCATTACAAGCCAAGATATAACCCTAAATGGAAAAGCAAGATGCCATAAGCCCGTGGGCTCCAACAGGGAAAAATAGCCCTGTGAGGAAAGGAAATAGGGAAAGAAATAAGCTATAAATGATCAAAATGAAATATCTTAAGAACAGCAACATCATTAAATTAAATCTTTTATATGTAAACTAAAAACTCCAAAACAAACGTAACTTGGGGATATGTAAACATAACACTGAAACGGAATATTATTATTATTATTATTATTATTATTATTATTACTAGCCAAGCTACAACCCTAGTTGGAAAAGCAAGATGCTATAACCCCAAGGGCTCCAACGGGGAAAATAGCCCAGTGAGGAAAGGAAATAAGGAAATAGATAAATGATGAGAATAAATTAACAATATATCATTCTAAAAACAGTAACAGCGTCAAAACAGATATGTCCTATATAAACTATTAACAACGTCAAACCCCTTTTGACGTTGTTTTATTATTATCGACAATAACAAATAACAAACGAAGATATCTTTTCATTTAAAAAATTAACCAAGACGGGCGTATATACCACAGGTTTAGTGATAATAATATAAATAGTTCTTTGTTAAAAATGTTCTTAATTGGTAATAATATGTAATAGACAAATTTAAAATGCAATGTAGTGGGAACCATCTTAATTTTCTTGATTCTATTTCTTAAAGTGAATTCAGTGCATATATACATTATATATATCTATATATACATATATATATACATTAAAATACACAATTTTCCGTGTATTTATGATAAATAAAATGACCTTCAATGTATGAAAAATAGAAATTTATTTAGCTTTCGAAGGGACCATCTCCCTTCCTCTTCAGAATACAAAATGTATTCTGAAGAGGAAAGGAGATGGTCCCTTCGAAAGCTAAATAAATTTCTATTTTTCATACATTGTGGGTCATTTTATATATATATATATATATATATATATATATATATATATATATATATTTATATATATATATATATATATATATAGAGAGAGAGAGAGAGAGAGAGAGAGAGAGAGAGAGAGAGAGAGAGAGAGAGTTGGGGAGTTATTGTCAGTTATGAGATAAATAGTAACTTCATTCATCTTTCGCATATTTCCTTCACCTCTAAGTCACTTGGTGATTCTTCTTATCAAAAAGAACAGGATTCCTGAATCACACTACAGAATGGAAGCGTCCGTATTCCATTAGTAGACAACTTACACCTATTTTTAGAAATGCAGAGAAAATCAATACACGCAAGGAGTGTGGTGATGACTTTTAGCTACGGCAACCCATCCCAGGCTCTGCCCTTCAATATTTATTGCTGGGAGCTCTTACATAAG
>NC_090746.1:117894769-117909769 GCF_036898095.1 Palaemon carinicauda | reverse complement strand
ACACTATATATACACACAAGTGTATATATATATATATATATATATATATATATATGTATATATACATGTATATATATGTATATATATACATATATACATAATATATATATATATATATATATATATATATATATATATAAATTCATGTATAAATTCATAAAAGGCGTTCCTGTTGAGTGTATATATTTTAGGGGTTAAGCAAGTGTGAGTACGATAAAGAATACTCCTTATCAATCCAGACGTAATTTGAAGAATACCATTGATAAAAATGCGGCAAATAGTTAAAGATCCAATCCTTTCCTGACGGCAATAAGAGACAACTGAAGAAATAAACCTTCTATTACAAAAACCGACATGTTACTTGAAATGAAGTAATAGAGAAAAGTAATCCACCATTAAGAGATAATTTGACTGGAAAAGCTTAGTGTCAGACAATGTGAAATACTTTGGAAATATCAAGGCCAGGATAGGATGGACAATCTGATCTTGCTTCAGACAAACTATACATGTTTAAAGGTCACTAATGAATGGCAGAGACAAGGGACAGGGACATTGACATATCAATTAGGACAATGCCCCAGAGACTGACCATATTAAGCACCCAAGCCTCCTTCTCTACTCAAGCTATGACCAAGGAGGGCCAGGCAATGGCTGCTGATGACTCAGCAGATAGACCTATAGGCTCCCCTAAGCCACCTATCCTTAGCTCACAAGGATGGTGACGTTGCAGCGACCAAAGGAACTAACAAGTTTGAGCAGGATTCGAACCTCAGTCTCACGATCACCAGGCAAGGACGTTACCAACAAGTTTATGAATTTCTAGCGTTTTAGAAGAGGATTAATAAGTACAGTTTCATACATCTAAGTATACTAGATGATAGAAAAATAGGGCAAAAATTGTAGACCTTAGAGGGGTATCCATTTTCGGCAAGAAGCTGTGAAAGTCTAAGTTTCTTAAGACGATAGAAAAGGACAAGACTTTTTGAAAGGCAACATGTAGGCCTATACCAAATCATCATAAAACAACACTCTAAGGACTCTGATATTTTTCAGGAATAATGAAGGAATATCTGATCTTAGTGAGGAACTGTCTTAAGAAATTGCAAATTTATAGGAACCAAAAAAGTTTTGTTTTTCTTTTTTTTTCTGGTAAAAATACACTTCCGACTAAATGTAAATGACAGACTTATCTTATATTTAGTTTTCTTCCTTAAAGGTTTCTTGACATAAGGGTCTACTTAGACGTAGACTATCTAACATTTTGTGAAATATCTCAAATAACAGTAAAACTTTGATCACGTTGGATGTATTTTAAAGATGTCCTTCATATAATAATAATAACAACAACAACAACTACAACAACAACAAAAACAACAAAAACAACAACAACAACAATAATAATAATAATAATAATAATAATAATAATAACAGTTATTATCATCATCATCATCATCTAGTTGAGCTACAACCCTAGTTGGAAAAACAAGATGCTATAAGCCCAAGGGCTCCAAGTGAAATAATAGCATTGTGAGGAAAGGAAATAGGAATAATAAATGAACTACAATATATCAAAAGTAATGAATAAAAAATAAAAAATATCTTAAGATCAGTAACAACGTTAAAATAGATGTTATATATAAACTTTAAAACATTCACTACAAGTTTCACTTTCTTAATTTCCACCGATTCAAATCCTTGATTATTAAGATCATTCCACAACCTGGTTACCGCTGGAATAAAACTTCTAGAATACTATGAAGTGTTGAGCCTTTTGATGGAGATGGCAAGGTTATTAAATAATAACTCATACCAAGTACTACGTACAGAATATTCTGTACAGTCTAGGACAGTGGTTCCCAACCTGGGGGAAATTTCCCCCTGGGGGGAAATTAGAAGCTTCCAGGGGGGAAATAATTACACTACCTACTAACTAAAACAAGCGGAAAACGTCCTCATAGTACGTGCGGCAATTTGTTATTAGCCATTCAATTGTGATATGATCATATCATTTCTCACTGACATGATATTCAAGGGGAGAATTGGGGTGTCATGCCCTTTTCTGAGGCAGGTGAGGGGGCATGAGGGCTGGGCGGGGCATGAAGGGGAAAATCTGGATGGTTGAACTGGGTGCCGGGGGGAAATGACAGAAAAAAAGGTTGGGAACCACTGGTCTAGGAAGAACATGCTTTAAAATATTCGCTTCATATCATCTACAAATATTTCAATCGATTTCTTCGCTTAAGTAAAATGGCATTGTCATCCAAAACATTGGCACTAAGATGTCCCATGGCAAATACTACATTAGGTTATATATCAGAAAGTGTGGAAGACCGTAAGTGGCATGTAAATCATGACTCACTCTCTTGCTTGCTTGCTTGCCTTTAGATTGCCTTGCATAAAGCAAGGCACGGGCTCATGCACTAATGGCAGGCCGTAAAATCCCTCTCTATTTTCACCACGGCAAATGATTATATATATATATATATATATATATATATATATATATATATATATATATATACAGTATATATATATATATATATGTATATATATATATATATATATATATATATATATATATACAGTATATATATGTATATATATATATATATATATATATATATACAGTATATATATATATATATATATATATATATATATATATATATATATATATATATATATATATATATATATAGTATATATATATATACACAGTATATATATATATATATATATATACATATATATATATATATATATATATATATATATATATATACACATATATATAGTATAAAATGAAGTGAAAATTAATAATCAAAATAAACCAGTCATTTTCCACAGATGGTTCCTAATCATTATGCCAGGACAACTCAAGAACAACAGCTTATACATTGAAAGATATAGAAAGGAATGAATAAAAAAAATATTAATCAGTATTATGTAATGAAAACTGGCTATATTAACCATGTTACAGCATTGAATAAAGACAGCTTGTTACATTTGCAGCACAGTAGCATTGTATGTAAGATTTTTTTCGATTAGAACTGTAACACAAATCAATAAAGTAATAAATCTGTCATGTTACTGCACTGTAATTGTTCAGTGGCTACTTTCTCTCTTGGTAAGGGTAGAAGAGACCCTTTAGCTATGGTAGGCAGCTCTTATAGGAGAAGGACACACCAAAATCAAACCATTGTTCTCTATTCTTGGGTAGTGCCATAACCTCTGTACCATGTTATTCCACTGTCTAGGGATAGAGTTCTCTTGCTTGAGGGTACACTCGGGCACGCAATTCTTTCTAATTTATCTTCCTCTTGTTTTGTTTATGTTTTTATTGTTTATATAGGAAATACTTATTTCAATGTTGTTACTGTTCTTAAAATATTCTATTTTTCCTTGTTTGCTTTCCTCACTGGGCTATTTTCCCTGATGGGGCCCCTGGGCTTATAGCATCCTGCTTTTCCAACTAGGGTTGTAGCTTAGCAACTAACAATAATAATAATAATAATAATAACCCTAGCATTTCTTCACTCAAAAACATTACTTTGACGACGTAATTGCAAAATACAAGATAAATGTGAACAATTATTTGATAACTTAACTAAAGCCTCTCCCTAGTAAAGGACAGAGAAAAATAAGGTATGAAGGAGCTTAAATGTATAAAAAAAGTAGAATGTAAATACTTTTAATGTAAATAAAATAAGACTTAAAACTTCTGTTTAAAAAGTATTCACAAATCGATATGTTTGTAATTTATAAATATACTTGAATGAACAGTCAAAGTTGTAATTGTGAATATATCTTAATTTAGAAATTTATTCACGCAAATATACTATGATATATATACAATATTATAAATTGTAGGAATTGTGAATGTTTATTTCTTAATAAAAATGAAAAAAAAAAAAACTTAATTGAGGGAACACTCGGGCACACTATTCTATCTAATCTCTCTTCCTCTTGTTTTGTTAAAATTTTTAGTTTATATGGGAAATATTTATTTCAATGTTGTTATTGTTCTTAAAATATTCATTTTTTCCCTTGTTTCCTTTCCTCACTGGACTATTTTCCCTGCTGGGGCCCCTGGGCTTATAGTATCCAGCTTTTCCAACTAGGGTTGTAGCTTAGCATTTAATAATAATAATAATAATAATAATAATAATAATAATAATAATAATAATATGATCTATATATCCTATAACATTTTCGAGAGCACCCAAGAACCTTGATGGTAAACAAACAATAATCAAATCACAACAATTTTGAAATCGAAACAATTTGCAACATTCCGTTTCTATCATTGTGAATGCATATGAGTTATCAAATACATGACAGTTACAGTTGAATAACAAAATATCAAGAGGTTAACTTCAAAAGGGTTGTGAATGCATAAGGTTTACAGCAGAAAGCTTCTGAAATTAAAAGAGCAAAAATTTTATAAAATTTTGAAAGGAGCTGATAGCTTGATAGAGATTTCTATGAAAGGTGTGATACAGACTTGAAATTTTCATAATACTCGCATATAAAGCTTGGTAATATCCAAAGTAATATTGGTAATAGGTGTAACACCAAAATTAACTTTCATGATAGAGATTGTTATTATGAGATTTGTTACAGACTTGAAATTTTGCTAATATCCAAAGTAATATTGGTAATAGCTGTAAAACCAAAATTAATTTTCATAATAGAGATTGCTATTAAAATATGTGATACAGACTTGATATTTTCATAATACTCGCACACCAAAGTTGGTAATATCAAAAGTAATATTGCTAATAGCTGGAACACCAAAATTAATTTTCATGATATAGATTGCTATTAAAATATGTGATACAGACTTGATATTTTCATAATACTCGCACATAAAACTTGGTAATATCTAATGAAATTTTCATAGTACTCGCACATAAAACTTGGTAATACCCAAAGTAATATTGCTAATAGATGGAACACCAAAATTAATTTTCATGATAGAGATTGCTATTAAAATATGTGATACAGACTTGATATTTTCATAATACTCGCACACCAAACTTGGTAATATCCAATGAAATTTTCATAATACTCGCAGATAAAACTTGGTAATATCCAATGAATTTTCATAATACTCGCACATAAAATTTAGTAATATCCAATGAAATTTTCATAATACTCGCACATAAAACTTGGTAATATCCAAAGTAATATTGCTAATAGCTGGAACACCAAAATTAATTTTCATGATAGATATTGCTATGAAAATATGTGATGCAGACTTGATATTTTCATAATACTCGCACACCAAAGTTGCTAATATCCAAAGTAATATTGCTAATAGATGGAACACCAAAATTAATTTTCATTATAGAGATTGTTATTAAGAGATTTGTTACACACTTGAAATTTTCATAACACTCGCACACCAAACTTGGTAATATCCAAAGTAATATTGGTAATAGCTGTAACACCAAAATTAATTTTCATGCTAGAGATTGCTATTAAAATATGTGATACAGACTTGATATTTTCATAATACTCGCCTATAAAACTTCGTAATATCCAAAGAAATATTGCTAATAGCTGGAACAACAAAAATAATTTTAATGATAGAGATTGCTATTAAAATATGTGATACAATCTTGATATTTTCATAATACTCGCATATACAACTTGGAATATAATATCCAAAGTAATATTGCTAATAGCTGGAACACCAAAATCAACTTTCATGATAGAGATTTATACTAAAATATGAGATACAGACTCGATATTTTCATAATACTTGCACACCAAAGTTGGTAATATCCAAAGTAATATTGCTAACAGCTGCAACACCAAAATTAATTTTTCAGAGAGCACTAGAAAACACCTACATACAAAACAAAATTGCCCAATTATGCCAGAGGTCAAGGTTTGTAAAAGCCATGTGTTCTGATAGAAAGATATGCAGGTCAGACTAGACTTCAATTAAATTGAACGATGGTCCATTTGGTTACGTATACACACATCTTCTGTATATAGGTCTTACGTAAACACACACCTACTGTGTATAGGTCCATTTCCTTGCGTAAACACACATCTACTGTATATAGGTCCATTTCCTTGCGTAAACACATATCTACTGTATATAGGTCTTACGTAAACACACATCTACTGTATATAGGTCCATTTCCTTGCGTAAACACATATCTACTGTATATAGGTCTTACGTAAACACACATCTACTGTATATAGGTCCATTTCCTTGCGTAAACACACATCTACTGTATATAGGTCCATTTCCTTGCGTAAACACATATCTACTGTATATAGATCTTACGTAAACACACATCTACTGTATATAGGTCCATTTCCTTGCGTAAACACACATCTACTGTATATAGGTCTTAGGTAAACACACACCTACTGTATATAGGTCCATTTCCTTGCGTAAACACACATCTACTGTATATAGGTCTTACGTAATCACACATCTACTGTATATAGATCTTACGTAAACACACATCTACTGTATATAGATCTTACGTAAACACACATCTACTGTCTATAGGTCCATTTCCTTGCGTAAACACACGTCTACTGTATATAGGTCTTAGGTAAACACACATCTACTGTATATAGGTCTTACGTAAACACACATCTACTGTATATAGATCTTACGTAAACACACATCTACTGTCTATAGGTCCATTTCCTTGCGTAAACACACATCTACTGTATATAGGTCTTAGGTAAACACACACCTACTGTATATAGGTCTTACGTAAACACACATCTACTGTATATAGATCTTACGTAAACACACATCTACTGTCTATAGGTCCATTTCCTTGCGTAAACACACGTCTACTGTATATAGGTCTTAGGTAAACACACATCTACTGTATATAGGTCTTACGTAAACACACATCTACTGTATATAGATCTTACGTAAACACACATCTACTGTCTATAGGTCCATTTCCTTGCGTAAACACACATCTACTGTATATAGGTCTTAGGTAAACACACACCTACTGTATATAGGTCTTACGTAAACACACATCTACTGTATATAGATCTTACGTAAACACACATCTACTGTCTATAGGTCCATTTCCTTGCGTAAACACACGTCTACTGTATATAGGTCTTAGGTAAACACACATCTACTGTATATAGGTCTTACGTAAACACACATCTACTGTATATAGATCTTACGTAAACACACATCTACTGTCTATAGGTCCATTTCCTTGCGTAAACACACGTCTACTGTATATAGGTCTTAGGTAAACACACACCTACTGTATATAGGTCCATTTCCTTGCGTAAACACATATCTAATGTATATAGGTCTTACGTAAACACACATCTTCTGTATATAGGTCTTACGTAAACGCACATCTACTGTATATAGATCTTACGTAAACACACATCTACTGTATATAGGTCCATTTCCTTGCGTAAACACACATCTACTGTATATAGGTCTTAGGTAGACACACATCTACTGTATATAGGTCCATTTCCTTGCGTAAACACACATCTACTGTATATAGGTCTTACGCAAACACACACCTACTATATATAGGTCCATTTCCTTGCGTAAACACACATCTACTGTATATAGATCTTACGTAAACACACATCTACTGTATATAGGTCCATTTCCTTGCGTAAACATACATCTACTGTATATAGGTCTTACGCAAACACACACCTACTATATATAGGTCCATTTCCTTGCGTAAACACACATCTACTGTATATAGATCTTACGTAAACACACATCTACTGTATATAGATCTTACGTAAACACATATCTACTGTATATAGGTCCATTTCCTTGCGTAAACACACATCTACTGTATATAGGTCTTACGTAATCACACATCTACTGTATATAGGTCCATTTCCTTGCGTAAACACACATCTACTGTATATAGGTCTTACGCAAACACACCTACTATATATAGGTCCATTTCCTTGCGTAAACACACATCTACTGTATATAGATCTTACGTAAACACACATCTACTGTATATAGGTCCATTTCCTTGCGTAAACACACATCTATATATAGGCAAAACGTTAAAAACGAGAGCCTTGAATATCCGCATTGTAAAATCAAAACGACGTCTTAATCTTTTCCTCCCAGAAATCCGAAGAAGAGGCAATTCCTAAAGAAAACCGATGGAGCGACTGGTGCCTCCAGATAAGAAAACCTGACCCTGATTGTAACATTACATAAATCACACTTAGTTATAAATCGAGATTTGGGTATTTGCGTCCTATGTCTTAGAAAAATAAAGTGAAATAATACCAAATGATTTTTAATATGTTATTAAACAGAAAAAAAAAGTGAAATAATACCATATATTTTTTTTTCATATATTATTAAACATTAAAAGGCGAATTCTAATAACAAACATTGATTTGAGAAAGTGTTGTAAAAATAATAAGAAATTAACTTTTTTCATATATTATTAAAAATTAAAACAAATTCTAATAAAAAAACAATTTATTTGAGAAAGTGTTGTTATAATAATGAGAAATTAATTTTTTCGAATATTATTAAACATTAAAACACGAATTCTGATAACAAACCATTTATTTGAGAAAGTGTTAAAATAATGAGAAATTAATTTTTTTGTATATTATTAAAAATTAAAACAAGAATTCTAATAACAAACCATTTATTTGAGAAAGTGTTAAAATAATGAGAAAAATTAATTTTTTCGTAAATGGTGTGTTATTATAGTTCGTGTTTTAACACGAACTATAATAACACACCATTTATTTGAGAAAGTGTTGTTAAAATAATGAGAAATTAATTTTTTCGTATATTATTAAACATTAAAAAAATTCTAATAACAAACCATTGATTTGAGAGTGTTGTTAAAATAATGAAGAATTAATTTTTTTCGTATATTATTGGACATTAAAACACGAACTCTAATAACAAACCATTTATTTGAGAAAGTGTTGTTAAAATAATGAGAAAAATTAATTTTTTCGTATATTACTAAACATTAAAACACGAATTCTAATAACAAACCATTTATTTGAGAAAGTGTTTTTAAAATAATGAGAAATTATTTTTTTCGTATATTATTAAACATTAAAACACGAACTCTAATAACAAACCATTTATTTGAGAAAGTGCTGTTAAAATAATGAGAAATTAATTTTTAGTAAATTATTAAACATTAAAACACGAATTCTAATAACAAACCATCTATTTGAGAAAGTGTTGTTAAATTAATGAGGAATTAATTTTTTTCATATATTATTAAAAATTAAAACACGGATTCTAATAACAAACCATTTATTTGAGAAAGTGTTGTTAAAATAACGAGGAATTAATTTTTTCGTATATTATTGAACATTAAAACACGGATTCTAATAACAAACCAATTATTTGAGGAAGTGTTGTTAAAATAATGAGAAATTAATTTTTTTCGTATATTATTGTACATTAAAAAACGAACTCAAATAACAAACCATTTACTTGAGAAAGTGTTGTTAAAATAATGAGAAATTAATTTTTTCGTATATTATTAAACATTAAAACACGAATTCTAATAACACCATTTTGTTGAGAAAATGTTGTTAAAACAATGTGAAATTAATTTTTTCATATATTATTAAACATTAAAACATGAATTCTAATAACAAACCATTTATTTGAGAAAGTGTTGTTAAAATAATGAGGAATTATTTTTTTCGTATATTATTAAAAATTAAAACACAATTTCTAATAACAAACCATTTATTTGAGAAAGTGTTGTTAAAACAATGTGAATTTAAACTATAAAATCAGCACTTTTATTACCACTTATTACAGTATATCACAACCAATATGATATAAAAAATTAAAAGGAATAAGTTTCCTCAATTTTTTTTTATTAAAACCGAAAGAAAACGAAGAAAATATTCAAACTTCTATAAAAATATTCTTTACAAAAATTTCAATTTTCCCTAAAATACAGTAGATTCAGTCATACTCCAAGCACAGCTGCCACTGACTACTACAAGCACAAGTCGATTCAAGTTGCTTGTGGAAAAACATATTCAATTTGAACTCGGTACCAGTTTCCCTCTCTGTATATTTCCGCACTGAGATTTGAGGAAATGTAAACATTGTTAACACCCAGGAAACAATCGAAAATCAAATACAATGAGAAATAAAATTCTTTGATTACCGGCTATTAATTTTTCCCTCGTTCCGTGGCTATTAATTTTTCCTTGTTTCCGTGGCTATTAATTTTTCCTTGGTTCCGTGGCTATTAATTTTTCCTTGGTTCCGTGGCTATTAAGTTTTCCTTGGTTCCGTAGCTATTAATTTTTCCTTGGTTCCGTGGCTATTAATTTTTCCTTGGTTCCATGGCTATTAATTTTTCCTTGGTTCCGTGGCTATTAATTTTTCCTTGGTTACGTGGACTATTAATTTTTCCTTGGTTCCGTGGACCATTAATTTTTCCTTGGTTCCGTGGCTATTAATTTTTCCTTGGTTCCGTGGCTATTAATTTTTCCTTGGTTCCGTGGTTATTAACTTTTCCTTGGTTTGGTAGCTATTATTTCTTTTCTTGGTTCCATGACTATTAACTTTCACTGGTTCCATGGTTATTAATTTTTCTTGGTTCCATGGCTATTAATTTTTCTTGGTCCCATGGCTATTAATTTTTCATTGGGTCCAAGGCTATCAATTTTTCCTTGCTTCCATGGCTATTAAAATTCACTGATCCCATGGCTATTAATTTTTCCTTGGCTCCATGGCTATTAACTTTCACTGGTTCCGTGGCTATTAATCTTTCATTGTTTCCATGGGTATTAATTTTTCCCATATAAAAATAAAAATTTCACCCGGTAACACTGCAGTTATTATTTCCCTGGTTATACGAATATTTCAATTTCTCTGGTTGTAGGGCTGATATAATGGGTCCCTGGTTACCAGGCTATCAATTTCCCAAGCTTACCACTGGTTACAAGGAAATAATTTCTCCCGTGGTTATAATGTCATAGAAGGATCTACAAAATTTTCACAATCATAAATGCTTGGCTATCAAAGAGTGCATTGGATGACTGTTAATGCTAATTTCGCATTACCTCAGAGCAAAGATATGTGGAAAATATTATAGTTATACAAATCCACAGTTCACGAAGAAGTACTTTCTGATGTGACTAGAAACAAGAAAGACTTTTGTAGTAATTGCAGAGATTAGAAAAGAAACCAAACTTTTATCTGTACATGGTTTAAAGGTTTAAATGTTTAAAAGCCGCTCATGATTGGAAGAGGCAAGGGACAGTAACATTTCCTTATTGAGCAGGGCAATACCATAGAGACTGACCATGTATGCATACATATGATCAGCGCCCATGCCCCTCTCCACCCAAGCTAGGGCCAAGAAGGGCAAGGAAATGGCTGCTGATGACTCAGCAGATAGATCTATAGGCTCCCAGAATCCCCTATCCTTAGTTCAAAAGGATGGTGAGGTTACAGCTACTAATTGAACTAACGAGTTTGATCGGGACTCGAACCCCAATCTGGCAATCAGCACTCAGGGACGTTACCGCAATTAAATATTTAGAATAAATATGTTCAGCGAATTCAGAAAAAGTCAAATATTCGAGATATTATCATAGGAAAGACGAAGAAAATATCTACATAATAACAGCGAGGTACTACCAAAACACAAGTGCAGCAGTAATATAACACATAATTTCAGCTACTCAATTATAAATTAATCTAATTTGGTCTCATATTCCAGATCTTAAATTCCAAATCTTAATGATAAAAAAGATGAATATCCTATTTGGTATCCTATTTTTTTCATAGGGAATAGAAAACAAAAATATGATAAACAAGAGATACGAAAAATAAATAAATAGCCTATTTGGTATCCGGAAAAAACACGTGAAAGGAAGTAGAAAACAAAAATATGATAAACAAGAAATACGAAAAATAAATAAATAGCCTATTTGGTATCCGGAAAAAAAAACACGTGAAAGGAAGTAGAAAACAAAAATATGATAAACAAGAAATTCTCAAAAACATCTGCGCTGCTAATAAAGGTCAAAATAAAGGAGGAAGTCTGAAGATATATGGTGCTTGGTAGACAATGATAAGCGATTTATAAAACCAAAATAATAATAATAATAATAATAATAATAATAATAATAATAATAATAATAATAAAATTGAAAAAGGCACCTAAACAATAAAACAAAGATCACTAAGATAAAATTGATTATATCTGCTACTAAATCTATGAAAGGTGACGACACCGATGAAGAAAGACAAGAAATAGGTCATGATCTCTTAACAGTAATAGGTAATCATCTCTAAACACAAGAATAATAAAACTCATTAGCGTCTATGCATCCAATTAGAACGATGGAGAGGCCTAACTAATACACTTTTCTAGCCCAAACCCGAAAAGAAAAAAAAATAGGAAGGAAAGAGAAGGGAGGGTCTTGACATTCCAGTTCCAGGGACCTTTCCAGTACCCCCAAAATTATAAAGGTTGCATTCATAAACCTTTCTGTTTCCAAAATTCACTAAACACACAAAAAAAAAAAAAAAAAAAAAAAAAAAAAAAAAAAAAACAGGAAGGGAAGAGAAGGGAGGGTCTTTACATTCCAGTTCCAGGGACCTTTCCAGTACCCCCAAAATTATAAAGGTTGCATTCATAAACCTATCTGCTTCCAACCTCCACTAAACACAAAAGCCAGATCCAAATGGACATGTAACACAAGAGTACCAAATAAAAAAATAGGAAGGAAAGAGAAGGGAGGGTCTTAACATTCCAGTTCCAGGGACCTTTCCAGGACCAAAAAATATATTAAGGTTCCATCCATAAACCTTTCTTCTTCCAAGATTCACTAAACACAAAAGCCAGATCCAATTGGACACGTAACACAAGAGTACCAAATAAAAAATAGGAAGGAAAGAGAAGGGAGGGTCTTAACATTCCAGTTCCAGGGACCTTTCCAGTACCCGAAAAATTATAAAGGTTGCATTCATAAACCTATCTGCTTCTAAATTTCACTAAAAACAAAAGCCAGATCCAAATGGACACGTAACACAAGAGTACCAAATAAAAATTAGGAAGGAAAGAGAAGGGAGGGTCTTAACATTCCAGTTCCAAGGACCTTTCCAGTACCCCCAAAATTATAAATGTTGCTTTCATAAACCTATCTGCTTCCAAGATTCTAAACACAAAAGCCAGATCCAAATGGACACGTAACACAAGAGTACCAAATAAAAATTAGGAAGGAAAGAGAAGGGAGGGTCTTAACATTCCAGTTCCAAGGACCTTTCCAGTACCCCCAAAATTATAAAGGTTGCTTTCATAAACCTATCTGCTTCCAAGATTCTAGACACAAAAGCCAGATCCAAATGGACACGTAACACAAGAGTACCAAATATATGAAAATTGCTTCGAAAATATAATTACATTGTAATTTTAATATCCATATATGTAGTTATAAGGACGATGGAGAGGCCTACCCAATACACCTTTCTAGCCCAAACCCGAAAAGAAAAACAATAGGAAGGAAAGAGAAGGGAGGCTCTTTACATTCCAGTTCCAGGGACCTTTCCAGTACCCCCAAAATTAACATTCCAGTTCCAGGGACCTTTCCAGTACCCCCAAAATTATAAAGGTTGCATCCATAAACCTATCTGCTTCTAAATTTCACTAAACACAAAAGCTAGATCCAAATGGACACGTAACACAAGAGTACCAAATATACGAAAATTGCTTCGAAAATAAACGTGGGCCAAGCCTGCACAAATTTAAGCATTATAAACAGGCGGCGAGTTTGCACGCCATTTGCAACCGCCTACAGCGGGGTCCCACTCGGCAACCAACGGGCCCGATTGTCAAAAGGTCAGGAGGCAGAGGTATATGGGAATGGTACAGTAGGCAATGTTGTAATGAAGAGGCAAATGGGACTGCGAGAGGAAATTCACGTCGATCGCCGCCGTGTGCTCTTCCGTATCCCTTTCCAGTGAGTATCCCTTTCCAGTGAGTTGATGAAGGTCTCTCTTAAAATCCATTCCAGTGCGTAACTCGAATGACTCGAATTCTACTTAATGCTTTCTTCTCATACAGTAGGTTTTAGTTCGATGTTTCAAAAAGCATTAACAGGGTGTAAGTTTTGAGCGACACGGGGATAATATAGATCGATGATTTTAAACACAGTTTATATACCAGAGTTTCTTGTAAATATATAGCCTACAAAAAGTGCAATGTGAAAAAAACAGGCCTTTTAATAACGATTCCTTAAGCTTCACCAGTTTATTATCCATGTCTATGTTTCAAAACGCATTAACAGGGTGTGAGTTTTGAGCGACACGGGGATAATATAGATCGATGATTTTAAACACAGTTTATATACCAGAGTTTCTTGTAAATATTTAGCCTACAAAAACTGCGCTGTGAAAAACCAGTAGCTTTTAGTTCTATATTTCAAAAAGCATTAACATGGTGTAAGTTTTGAGCGACACGGGGATAATATAGATAGATGATTTTAAACACAGTTTATATACTCCTAATTTCTTGTAAATATATAGCCTACAAAAACTGCGCTGTGAAAAACCAGTAGCTTTTAGTTCTGTTTCAAAAAGCATTAACAGGGTGTAAGTTTTGAGCGACACGGGGATAATATAGATCGATGATTTTAAACACAGTTTATACACCAGAGTTTCTTGTAAATATATAGCCTACAAAAACTGCGCTGTGAAAAACCAGTAGCTTTTAGTTCTATGTTTCAAAAAGCATTAACAGGGTGTAAGTTTTGAGCGACACGGGGATAATATAGATCGATGATTTTAAACACAGTTTATATACCAGAGTTTCTTGTAAATATATAGCCTACAAAAAACTGCTCTGTGAAAAACCAGTAGCTTTTAGTTCTATGTTTCAAAAAGCATTAACAGGGTGAAATATTTGAGCGACACGTGGATAATATAGATCGATGATTTTAAACAGTTTATATACTATTAATTTCTCGTAAATATATGGC
>NC_090746.1:117872269-117887269 GCF_036898095.1 Palaemon carinicauda | reverse complement strand
ACTCTTTATACATAAATGAAGAACACTTATTGATAAATAATAATTAATTCAAAATCTATTTTGTCAACAACAATATCGTACTACTGATATACTCTTTAAAAAAAGAGACTTATACCAGCTTATTCAATTGCTGTAAATTTTAACTCTATATGGATAAATGAAAAACACAGTCATAAATAAAAAATAAATCAAAAATCTATTTTGTCAACAGCAATATTGTACTTCTTATATACTCTATAAAAAAAAGAGACTTATACCAGCTTATTCAATTGCTGTAAATTTTAACTCTATATGGATAAATGAAAAACACAGTCATAAATAAAAAATAAATCAAAAATCTATTTTGTCAACAGCAATATCCTACTTTGAAATCGATAAACACAGAAGCCATTCCAATTCCAGGAAACTGAATGGACGAGACATACCAGCTTATTCAACATAAAAAAAAAAAACATTTGCTGTAAGTTTTAACTCTTTTTGGATAAATGAAAAACACAGTCATAAATAAAAAATAAATAAAAAATCTATTTTGTCAACAGCAATATCCCACTTCGAAATCGATAAACACAGAAGCCATTCCAATTCCAGGAAACTGAATGGACGGAAGTCTCACTTTTCGAAATACGCCAACAACGTTGAGTCACAACTTCCAACCCGAAGACTGTCCGCAGTAAAATCTTGAACACAATTTCCTCTCCTTTGGAGGCACGTGAAGGGCATCTGGCCGTTTCCCCCTGGTCAGTATCTAGGAGCTAAGGCATGTCGAAGTATATTTTACAGGGGGGCGTATTTATGAAGCAATGCGCAGTTTTATATGGCGAATTTTTGAAGTAATAGAGGGATTTCTTCGACTTGTTTCAGTCTAAATCTGAAGTTCAATTGTCTATGCACACTTATATATATACACATACGTCAGTGTGTGTGTGTATATATATATATATATATATATATATATATATATATATATATATATATATATGAAATATATATACATACATATACATATATATACAGTATATATATAGCATATATATATATATATATATATATATATATATATATATATATGGACGTTCACAGAACAAAGTATGTAAATATATATATATATATATATATATATATATATATATATATATATATATGGAATACATATATATACATATACATATATATACAGTATATATATAGCATATATATATATATATATATATATATATATATATATATATATATATATGGACGTTCACAGAACAAAGTATGTAAAACCTAAGGTCTTGAGAGAAAAAAAAAACCAGGTATTAAAGCATTTACTAATTTCACAGGAAGATTGTTGTTAAACCCAAAACTTCTTAAAACCCCTAAAACACTTGAATTTTTAAAATGCTAACTGTGTAATAAACAATAAACTAAGTTAATATTATAATTCCTTAAAATATCATTAAATATATAACTCTCTAGCTAAAAGTAACCAACACTTGGACTCAAATCTTAAGTATTAAAATATTGAAAGAAAAGAAAGAGTAAAATTCATTTTGAAATATAAAATACTAGTTCTAAGGAGTTTTCTAAAATAACAACTTTCACAAAATAAAGAAGTTTTGTTTGTTGCGGTTACCACTTCTTGACCTGTGAAATTTTATATAATGTTTTTACACTTCTATTTAATTTTTGCACACATACACATATATACACATATATACACATATATACACATATATATTCTTATATAAACATATATATATATACATATCTATATATGTATATATGTATATATGTATATATATATATATATATATATATATATATATATATATATACTGTATATGTGTATATATATACATACTGTATATATATACATATATATATATATATATATATATATATATTTATATATATATATACATATGTATGTATGTATATATCCATATGTGCATGCGCATTTTACATATATATATATATATATATATATATATATATATATATATATATATATATATATATATAGAGAGAGAGAGAGAGAGAGAGAGAGAGAGAGAGAGAGAGAGAGAGAGAGAGAGAGAGAGAGAGAGAGAGAGAGAGAGAGAGAGAGAGAGAGAGACTGTTGGAAGACGCACGACACCAATATAAAAAAAAATATACAAATATTGAAGCACCCGGGTAATCAATGCTAAAAAAAAGCCTCACTGGAAATCTTGAAGCCAGCGAGCGCGATGGGAACTCACGAGAGAGTACCCTAGTAAGGTGAATGATTAAGCTACTGATATGCAGACAGGGGGGTAAAGCAGGAGGACTGTTAACAAATTAGAAATGTCATTTTGTGGGTGACCGTGTCGATACTACATTTATTTTGGTTAACCTTAATTATCTCTATTATGATTTCTCGTGAATCATGATATGCTATCATCCGTTAGGTTACTTTGTATTTTCATCATCATCATCATCATCATAATAATAATGATAATAATAATGATAATAATAACAACAATAATAATAATAATAATAATAATATAAATAACAATAATAACAACAATAATAATGATGATGATAATAATAATAATGATAATAATAATAACAATATTAATACAAATAATAGTAATAACAATAACAATAATAATAATGATAATAATAATAATAATAATAATAATAATAATTATAATAATAATAATAATAATAATAATAATTATAATAATAATAATTATATTAATACTAACAACAACAACAACAACAACAATAATAATAATAATAATAATGATAATAATAATAATCCTCTTCATTGTCATTACCTTCCACAGAAATGATAACAACAATGGCTTTAATAACATATTTGTTATTTTGCAATTGCAATAGTTAAATATCAGATGGAATTTTCGCAACGATGAACCCTATCCATATTACAGATTTTGCTTATTCAACAAGTCATGTTAGAAACGTTTAAATATTGCTTAGTTCAGAGATAACATATCAGCTAGAATGATCCGTTTGGAATAAAATTAGCAATAATCATAAGTGTTTTTTTAAGAAGTTCTCTCAAAATAAGTATTCAATTCATGTGGCAGTTATTAACAGTTTATATAGGACATATCTGTTTTGACGCTGTTAGTGTTTTTAGAAGGATATAGGCCTATTATTAGTTTATTCTCATCATTTATTTATTTCCTTATTTCCTTTCCTCACCGGGGTATTTTTCCCTGTTGGACCCCTTGGGCTTATAGCATCTTGCTTTTCCAACTAGGGTTGTAGCTTGGCTAGTAGTAATAATAATAATAATAATTCAGTTTTTATTTCTAATTCTTAATGGTATTTCATCGGATTTAATGGGAATTACTTATTAAAAAAAGGTAACACGTGAACTATGCTTGATAAAAAACATTGAAATTTAAACCAGTTTTCGTTATATCGTCATTGCTAGCGCAAAATACTGTTTTTTTAACCACTAACAAGTAATTGTTTGACTAATCAAATATATTTTCTAAAACAAGGAAAAAAATCTCTCTCTCTCTCTCTCTCTCTCTCTCTCTCTCTCTCTCTCTCTGTATATATATATATATATATATATATATATATATATATATATCGATACATATATATATATATATATATATATATATATATATATATATATATATATATATATATATATATATGTATATATACATATATATATATATATATATATATATATATATATATATATATATATATATATACATATATACATAAAGTAGATGAAATAATAATATAAATAATAAAACCAAGATATGATAAAAGTAAGATTATTATCGCTAGCAATTTGAAAATTCCTCTAATTTGTTTCGGACTGACAATCTTTAATATTCAGCTCAGAATTTTAAAGCCTTTAAAGCTGAATGGGAACAAAATACCTGAATAGTACTACTATAGTCCATTTCTTTTAGCGTGTCATATTTGCACAGACTCGCAACGGTGCCCTTTAAGCTCCGAAAAGTTTCCTGGTCGCTGATTGGTTAGAATTATTTTGTCCAACCAATCAGCGATCCGGAAACTTTTCCGAGCTAAAAGGGCACTGCTGCGAGTCGGTGCAAATATGCATTGCTAAAAGAAAAGGACTATAGTTGAACCATAGCAGTAAAAGGATGTTGGCTTTCAACAAGATGAATAAAATAGGAAATTGTTGAAACAATCAATTTTGTCTTGAAACCTAAAGGTCACTGATTCTTAAAATCGACAGCATTGCCTTTGTTTTGACTAAAACCTAAAAGACACTATTTTGTTAGGAATGAAATTGCCTCAATGTGTTTTGTTTGGGAGATCAAGACCAAAGAATAAGGACGATCAGGGAGGTTAGTAGCAGTCCAAAGGAGTTAGGCTACAGCAATAGATATGAAACCGTAACAATATGGTGGTATTTTAAGCATAATAAGAAGTCTTGTGACCAATAAATACCAGTCCTTTATTAACCTCCCATATATAATAAAGAACAAGTGTCTCGCTATATATGAATATATATATATATATATATATATATATATATATATATATATATATATATATATATATATATATATATATCTTTCGGGTGATACTCACTTTTCCCTGTCCTTCGGGTATGGGGGTATACGGAGTAGTAATACCCTGGCGAGAGGAGGTTAAATATATATCCTTCACCAAAGATTATAAGTTCCTTAAGTACTCCAAAAAAGAAAAAAAAATGAAAAATAAAGATGAAAAAAAAATAATAAGACAAATCAATACAAGGCAATACAAATAAAGTTCTAATAGATCAAACAAATTAAAACAAAGATATACAGATTATATTCCAATGCACAGACTTCCACAGAGGTTAACGAGTTGTTAATGAGCCCAGGACTCTCAGTGACTCATTGATAATGGTCTACTGGGTAGTTACGCACCCCCCCGACACGCCCGGTCACGCACCCCCCCCCCCCCCCGACACGCGCGGTCACGCACACGAATACTCTAGTACTAGGGACGATTTATAAAGTAAACATCAGTACTTGGATAGGAACCTCTGTCCAGAATTGCAATGAACTTCCGAGCTCATAATTTAACATTATAAACGTTTCTGTTGAATCTAATTACTGTTTTTATTTTTAAGTTTTAATAGTTTATATATGAAATATTTCCTTAAATGTTGTTACTGCTCTTACAGCATCTTATTTAACATAATAAATGTTTCTGTTGAATCTAATTACTGTTTTTATTTTTAAGTTTTAATAGTTTATATATGAAATATTTCCTTTTAATGTTGTTACTGCTCTTACAGCATCTTATTTAACATTATAAATGTTTCTGTTGAATCTAATTCCTGTTTTTATTTTTAATATTTAATAGTTTATATATGAAATATTTCCTTTAATGTTGTTACTGCTCTTACATCTTATTTCAATTGTTCATTATCTCTCTTGTAGTTTATCCATTTCCTTATTTCCTTTCCTCACTGGGCTATTATTCCCTGTTGGAGCCCAGATGAAAGATTTATTTCAATGAATCTAATTGCTGTTTTTATTTTTAAATTTTAATAGTGTATATATGAAATATTTCCTTTAATATTGATACTGCTCTTACAACATCTTATTTCAATTGTTCATTAACTCTCTTGTAGTTTATCTATTTCCTTGTTTCCTTTCCTCACTGGGCTATTATTCCCTGTTGGAGCCCAGATGAAAGATTTATTTCAATGAATCTAATTGCTGTTTTTATTTTTAAATTTTAATAGTGTATATATGAAATATTTCCTTTAATATTGATACTGCTCTTACAACATCTTATTTCAATTGTTCATTAACTCTCTTGTAGTTTATCTATTTCCTTGTTTCCTTTCCTCACTGGGCTATTATTCCCTGTTGGAGCCCATATGAAAGTTTATATATGAAATATTTCCTTTAATGTTGTTACTGCTCTTACGACATCTTATTTCAATTGTTCATTACCTCTTGTGGTTTTATCTATTTCCTTGTTTCCTTTCCTCACTGGGCTATTATTCCATGTTGGAGCCCATATGAAAGTTTATATATGAAATATTTCCTTTAATATTGTTACTGCTCTTACAACATTTTATTTCAATTATTCATTACCTTTCTTGTAGTTTATCTATTTCCTTGTTTCCTTTCCTCACTGGGCTATTATTCCCTGTTGGAGCCCATATGAAAGTTTATATATGAAATATTTCCTTTAATGTTGTTACTGCTCTTACAACATCTTATTTCAATTGTTCATTACCTTTCTTGTAGTTTCTCTATTTCCTTGTTTCCTTTCCTCACTGGGCTATTATTCCCTGTTGGAGCCCATATGAAAGTTTATATATGAAATATTTCCTTTAATATTGTTACTGCTCTTACAACATTTTATTTCAATTATTCATTACCTTTCTTGTAGTTTATCTATTTCCTTGTTTCCTTTCCTCACTGGGCTATTATTCCCTGTTGGAGCCCATATGAAAGTTTATATATGAAATATTTCTTTTCATGTTGTTACTGCTCTTACATTTTATTTCAATTGTTCACTAGCTCTCTTGTAGTTTATCTATTTCCTTGTTTCCTTTCCTCACTGGGCTATTATTCCATGTTGGAGCCCATATGAAAGTTTATATATGAAATATTTCCTTTAATATTGTTACTGCTCTTACAACATCTTATTTCAATTGTTCATTACCTTTCTTGTAGTTTCTCTATTTCCTTGTTTCCTTTCCTCACTGGGCTATTATTCCCTGTTGGAGCCCATATGAAAGTTTATATATGAAATATTTCCTTTAATGTTGTTACTGCTCTTACAACATCTTATTTCAATTGTACATAACCTCTCTTGTAGTTCATCTATTTCCTTGTTTCCTTTCCTCACTGGGCTATTATTCTCTTTTGGAGCCCAGATGAAAGTTTATATATGAAATATTTCCTTTAATGTTGTTACTGCTCTTACAACTTATTTCAATTGTTCATTAGCCCTTGTGGTTTATCTATTTCCTTGTTTCCTTTCCTCACTGGGCTATTATTCCCTGTTGGAGCCCATATGAAAGTTTATATATGAAATATTTCCTTTAATGTTGTTACTGCTCTTACAACATCTTATTTCAATTGTACATAACCTCTCTTGTAGTTCATCTATTTCCTTGTTTCCTTTCCTCACTGGGCTATTATTCTCTTTTGGAGCCCAGATGAAAGTTTATATATGAAATATTTCCTTTAATGTTGTTACTGCTCTCACATCTTATTTCAATTGTTCATTAACTCTCTTGTAGTTTATCTATTTCCTTGTTTCCTTTCCTCACTGGGCTATTATTCCCTGTTGGAGCCCATATGAAAGTTTATATATGAAATATTTCCTTTAATGTTGTTACTGCTCTTACATCTTATTTCAATTGTTCACTACCTCTCTTGTAGTTTATCTATTTTCTTGTTTCCTTTCCTCACTGGGCTATTATTCCCTGTTGGAGCCCATATGAAAGTTTATATATGAAATATTTCCTTTAATATTGTTACTGCTCTTACAACATCTTATTTCAATTGTTCACTACCTCTCTTGTAGTTTCTCTATTTCCTTGTTTCCTTTCCTCACTGGGCTATTATTCCCTGTTGAAGCCCATTTGAAAGTTTATATATGAAATATTTCCTTTAATATTGTTACTGCTCTTACAACATCTTATTTCAATTGTTCACTACCTCTCTTGTAGTTTCTCTATTTCCTTGTTTCCTTTCCTCACTGGGCTATTATTCCCTGTTGAAGCCCATTTGAAAGTTTATATATGAAATATTTCCTTTAATGTTGTTACTGCTCTTACATCTTATTTCAATTGTTCACTACCTCTCTTGTAGTTTATCTATTTTCTTGTTTCCTTTCCTCACTGGGCTATTATTCCCTGTTGGAGCCCATATGAAAGATTTCTTTTAATGCTGTTGCAGTTCTTAAAATATCTTATTTTAATTATTCAATACTTCTCTTGTAGTTTATTTATTTTCTTGTTTCCTTTCCTCACTGGGCTATTTTTACCTGTTAGAGCCCTTGGGGTTATAGTATTCTGCTTTTCCAACTAGGGTTGTAGCTTAGCTAGTAATAATAATAATAATAATAATAATAATAATAATAATAATAATAACAACAACAACAATAATAATAATAATAATAATAGTAATAATAATAATAAAACTAATAATAATAATAATAATAATAATAATAATTATAATAATAATAACAATGATAATAATAATAATAATAATAATAATAATAATAATAATGATAATAATAAAACTAATAATAATGATAATAGTAATAATAATAATAATACTAACAAAAAAGATAATAATAATGGAATTTCTCTTACAAGACACAATGTCCTCACACATATCCAGTATATTCCAGCTAAGGTGAAGAAAAAATAAAACGAGAGTAACGCTAGGCTTCACCGAGTTATATGAGGAAATTAGCGTTGAGAGAGAGAGAGAGAGAGAGAGAGAGAGAGAGAGAGAGAGAGAGAGAGAGAGAGAGAGAGAGAGAGAGAGAGAGAATGTCTCGCAATCTTCTTGGCTAAGAGAAACCAAGAGATGGCGCTCTATACCCACCCCTCTTAACCACCTGGTAGTGGCTCCCCTTAACCGACAAATTCATAGAGGGATTTCTTGAGGATTTGGAGATAATTTTCTTGATTCCAAAGAGGAGGGCAGGAAGAGGGGGAGGCGGTTATTAAAGGTGGCTATGATGTAAGAACGGGAGAGGATCATCTGCCCCGGAAAAAAATAAAACATCCGGGGTTTTTAAAGTAGTGTTGCAAAACTTGTAAAATAGCCTTTTGTTGCTCTTTGCTTTCGAGGACCGGAAGGGGGATTCTAGTTTTGTTTGATCTAAATAGAGCATTTTGGCGAAAACCAAAATAATATTTACGATAATGCTCTTCAGGTTTTGGAGATCGATTTTGGGGCATAATAATAATTCAGTACTTATTCTTAGTGTACATCATGTTAGTACACTTCGCTGCATTACTAAGTTTATTTGTGGTCGTGTTTTCATTGCACATCGGAAATAAAGGACTGTCACTGCTATGCATAATATTCCATTGTCTTCTATATACAAATACAGCAACACGAGAGAGAGAGAGAGAGAGAGAGAGAGAGAGAGAGAGAGAGAGACTACATACAAATACAGCAACACGAGAGAGAGAGAGAGAGAGAGAGAGAGAGAGAGAGAGAGAGAGAGACTACATACAAATACAGCAACGAGAGAGAGAGAGAGAGAGAGAGAGAGAGAGAGAGAGAGAGAGAGAGAGAGAGAGAGAGAGAGAGAGAGAGAGAGAGATCCATACAAAAAGTATACAAAAATATTGACAATTTCCTTCATCAGTGATCTCTCTATCCCTTTAAAGGCTCGGTTACTAGTCTCACCGTGAGAAATGAAAAGCGGACGAGAGTGCTTCCGTTCAGAAAACGAGTCTTCATCCTCAGGCTTGCAATAATTCGGAAAATGCAGTATCTGGTGAAGCAGTTGAGGAATTTAGGAAAAATCACATGAAATAACAATTGTGTCAATGAAAACTTAAGCACTTCCCTAAATTTTCAATGGAAGGAAAAGGCAGATTTTGAGGTTTTTATTTCTACTTTCCAGAAAAAAAGGTTTCCATGCAAGTCTTAGATTAAGTGAATATTAAATACTTAAAAAAGGCAAAGCTCCATTTGTAAAGTTAAGAAGGGTTAGGTTACCCAGAGAGAGAGAGAGAGAGAGAGAGAGAGAGAGAGAGAGAGAGAGAATTTAAGTAATTCAATCATGAAGGTTCAAGGTACAGTTGTATATTAATATTAAATTATTTAAAAAATTCTGGTATGCGTAAAAATGAGCATAAGACCTATAGAATATAATCAAACTTAGGAGAAGAAATAGTTTAAAAAATATATTGAGGTTCTAAATTATCTAAAAGACATAATTTGTCTCTTTAAAGCACTATAGAAATTAAAACATTTAAAAAAAATATCAATGCTTTAGTTTAAAAAGCAAATGAACATGGAATGAACAACAGAAGATTTTTCTATCACTAAAAATCTGGTTTCAATTGAATGAATCTTTTAATCATATATTCATAAAAATCTGGTTTCAATTGAAAAAATCTTTTAATCATATATTCATAAAAATATGGTTTCAATTGGATGAATCTTTTAATCACATATTCATAAAAATCTGGGTTCAATTGAAAAAATCTTTTAATCATATATTAAAAAAAATCTGGTTTCAATTGAAAAAATCTTTTAATCATATATTCATAAAAATCTGGTTTCAATTGAATGAATCTTTTAATCATATATTCATAAAAATCTGGTTTCAATTGAATGAATCTTTTAATCATATATTCATAAAAACCTGGTTTCAATTGAATGAATCTTTTAATCATATATTCATAAAAATCTGGTCTCAATTGAATGAATCTTTTAATCATATATTCATAAACTCTGGTTTCAATTGAATGAATCTTTTTAATCGTATATTCATAAAAATCTGGTTTCAATTGAATGAATCTTTTAATCATATATTCATAAAAATCTGGTTTCAATTGAATGAATCTTTTAATCATATATTCGAAGTGAATTATTCTTATATGAAATAGAAAGATGGAGGTAGAGCTATGTTATTAATGATATTATCAGCAAAAAAAAAAAAAATAAAAATGAATTACTTATTTACTATAATTTCTTTATGAAATTAGGGAAAGCAAAATACAACAATACTTTTCAACATCCACGTATGGATATATTTCAAGTAAATTAAGCTCACCAATAACTTTATTCGAGAAATAATATTCCTAGAGGAAGGAAAATATTCCTAGAGGGAGAAAAATATCCCTAGAAGGGGAAAAATATCCCTAGAGGGAGAAAAATATTCGTAGAGGAGAGAAAAATTCCAAGAAGGAGGAAAATATTCACAGAGGGAAAGAAAGATTTCAAGAGGGAGGAAAATATTCCTAGGAGAAAAAAAAATATTTCAGAAGGAGAAGAGTAGATTCCAAGAGGGAGACAAAAAAGATTCCAATAGGGAGATAATTTATTCCAAGAGGGATAAAAAAAATTCCAGGAGGGAGAAAAAATATTCCTAGAGGGACATAAATATACCTAGATGGAAAAAAAGATTCCAAGAGGGAGGAAAACATTCCTAGAGGGAGAAAAATATTCCTAGAGGGAGAAAAAAATGATTCCAAGAGGGATAAAGAAATATTTCTAGAGGGAGAAAAAGAGATTCCAAGAGGGAGGGAAATATTCCGGGAGAAAAACATTCCAAGAGGAAGAAAAAATCCCAAGACGGTGAAAAAATATTCCTAGAGGGAGAAAAAGAGATTCCAAGAGGGAAAAAGAAATATTCCTAGAGGGAGAGAAAAACATTCCAAGAGGAAGAAAAACTCCCAAGACGGTGAAAAAAAAAATATTCCTAGACGGAGAAAAAAAAATTCCAGGAGGGAGAATAAAATATTCCTGGAGGGATTAGTTATCCATGAGTATCCAGAGTCTGGTTAAGAAGAAATCCGGCCCCTTTCTCTTCCTCGACTTCATGAGTCACCAATGTTTGGTATTCCAAGAGAGACTCGTCCTCCCCTGGCAAGACATCTTTAAGACTCAGCCGTTGTGTATCTGCATCTTGACAGTTCTCTCTCTCTCTCTCTCTCTCTCTCTCTCTCTCTCTCTCTCTCTCCAGGTCATTATGTACTGTCGTGTCTATTTTTAAAAACGTTGTCACCAATATCATAAGTCAAGCCTGCTTGCCTTAGTCTCTCTCATCTGCAAGCAAAGGCTACCTTCTACACAGGTTTAACAGATGTAAACACGGTAGAACTCTCTCTCTCTCTCTCTCTCTCTCTCTCTGTCTCTCTCTCTCTCTCTCTCTCTCTCTCTCTCTCATTCCAGGTCATTATGTACTGTCGTGTCTATTTTTAAAACGTTGTCACCAATATCGTAAGTCAAGCCTGCTTGCCTTAGTCTCTCATCTGCAAGCAAAAACTACCTTCTACACAGGTTTAACAGATGTGAACACGGTAGAACCTGTGTATTCTGTTTCATAAACGACATACTGTATACTAAGGCACAGAGTAACACATTTACAAAAATGTAAACACGGTAGAACCTGTGTATTCTGTTTCATAAACGATAGACTGTATACTAAGGCACAGAGTAACACATTTACAAAAATGTAAACACGGTAGAACCTGTGTATTCTGTTCCATAAACGATATACTGTATACTAAGGCACAGAGTAACGCACTTACAAGTAAACTGTAAAATTAACAACAGCACGAACGCAAATTCCTGACATAACGAGGATGAAAATAATGTATTTCATCATAATGATGAGTATATACCATCTGATACCTCTCGACATCAATAGGCTGGAAACATATTTGCATTAAGACTAAAATACAATCGAATCCAAAGGGTCATTTAAATAATCCTTAAGCCCTTAATAGCGTATTTGCAGCGGAAAACGATTCTCACTTTTAGCTCTCGAACTGAGGGAATTGCATTAACATGTTCATGAAAATCTAGAGCGTATTATTCATTCTGGGAAAACCAGAAAACAAGCCGAGGAAAATAAGACAAGTGCAAGTGATATATGAGAGAGAGAGAGAGAGAGAGAGAGAGAGAGAGAGAGAGAGAGGTCTCGAACTGAGGGAATTGCATTAACATGTTCATGAAAATTTAGAGTGTATTATTTATCCTGGGAAAACCAGAAAACAAGCCGAGGAAAATGAGACAAGTGCAAGTGACATATGAGTAGAGAGAGAGAGAGAGAGAGAGAGAGAGAGAGAGAGAGAGAGCTCTCGAACTGAGGGAATTGCATTAACATGTTCATGAAAATCTAGTGTATTATGTATCCTAGGAAAACCAGAAAACAATACGAGGAAAATGAGACAAGTGCAAGTGACATATGAATAGAGAGAGAGAGAGAGAGAGAGAGAGAGAGAGAGAGAGAAACAAGCCAAGGAAAATGAGACAAGTGCAAGTGATATATGAGAGAGAGAGAGAGAGAGAGAGAGAGAGAGAGAGAGAGAGAGAGAGAAAAAAAACAAGCCGAGGAAAAGGAGACAAGTGCAAGTGACATATGAGTAGAGAGAGAGAGAGAGAGAGAGAGAGAGAGAACAAGCCGAGGAAAATGAGACAAGTGCAAGTGACATATGAGTAGAGAGAGAGAGAGAGAGAGAGAGAGAGAGAGAGAGAGCAGGAATTCAATTGGCTAATCTCGCATTATTTAACGTGTGCTAATTATAATATTTATCCTGGGAAAACCAGAAAACAATCCGAGGAAAATGAGACAAGTGCAAGTGACATATGAGTAGAGAGAGAGAGAGAGAGAGAGAGAGAGAGAGAGAGAGCTCTCGAACTGAGGGAATTGCATTAACATGTTCATGAAAATCTAGTGTATTATTTATCCTGGGAAAACCAGAAAACAATCCGAGGAAAATGAGACAAGTGCAAGTGACATATGAGTAGAGAGAGAGAGAGAGAGAGAGAGAGAGAGAGAGAGAGAGAGAGAGAGGGGGGGGGGAATTATTATTAAGGGTATCAGTTTATGTATGTGTTAATAAGGAAACATCCCTTGATATAAAATGAGAGAGAGAGAGAGAGAGAGAGAGAGAGAGAGAGAGAGAGAGAGAGAGGAATTATTATTAAGGGTATCAGTTTATGTATGTGTGTTAATAGGGAAACATCCCTTGATATAAAATGAGAGAGAGAGAGAGAGAGAGAGAGAGAGAGAGAGAGAGAGAGAGAGAGCAGGAATTCAATTGGCTAATCTCGCATTATCTAACGTGTGCTAATTAAAAACGACTATTTCGACAGATTAATAGAGAATTTAAGCAACGACGAGTGACTCGTTCGGGAAGATTAGTGTAATAATTCTGGATTATAACCGGCCTATAAAAAGGTACGTGATGAGAGGTAAAAAAGACCTTTAAAAACGACGTAACACAGTTAAAACTTTCAATAACGACTATGCAAACTCCAGATGAGTCTTTTAGAGCCTGACATTGATTAAAGAAAATATAACATAGTAAAGGGGTTATAAAAACTCGTGGCTATAACAATACCAAAGATATACACCATTATACAATGGATAGGTTCACTTGCAAACCATACGTATGTGGTGAATCAAGAAGAAAACGAATACAAGTCAACGTCCAATTCATTCTTTAATCCCGGATTATTATTATTATTATTATTATTATTATTATTATTATTATTATTATTATCATTATTATTATTATCATTATATGCTAAGCTACAACCCTAGTTGGAAAAGCAGGATGCTATAAGCCCAGGGGCCCCAACAGGGAAAATAGCCCAGTGAGGAAAGGAAATAAGGAAATAAGGAAAAATAAAATATTTTAGGAATAGTAACATTATTAAAATAAATATTTCCTATTAAACTATGAAAACTTTAAAAGAACAAGAGGAAGAGAAACTAAATAGAATCCAGTGAATAGATAAACATCTAAAAATACTTCTAGAATGCAACGCTGAGATAATAAAAAAGAATCAACATTGCAACACTAATAGCAAATAGAAACGTATGTTGGAAATTCAAAATTTGAAATATCCACATGATAATAAATTGCAAGAACACAGTAATAACATTTCTCCAGACACTGCTTTTAAAACCTATAGTCCATTTCTTTTAGCGATGGATATTTGCACCGACTCGCAGCGGTGCCCTTTTAGCTCGGAAAAGTTTCCGGATCGCTGATTGGTTGGACAAGATAATTCTAACCAATCAGCGATCAGGAAACCTTTCCAAGCTAAAAGGGCACCGCCGCGAGTCGGTGCAAATATGCATCGCTAAAAAAATGGACTATAGCTTCCATAAGCATCATCACCAGGCCATACAACGACTTCAGTTATCAACAGAACTCATTGCCTTTGCCTCACACTACTCGGGGTAATTTAAATGGGGAAAACAAATGCACATTTATTCGGACATTTCGGCGTCTGAGTAAGCAGCATGAATGTTATTTATATATTGCTGAGAAATTAGAAAGCTTTGATA
>NC_090746.1:117862269-117869769 GCF_036898095.1 Palaemon carinicauda | reverse complement strand
CAATATGACCAAGCGCAGGGGCCTGGGAGGCCATTCGTAGTGGAGGTAAATTTAAAGCTATTTTTTTAAGTATAGGGTTAAGTAAGCATAGGCTCTTTAGTAGTTCCAAGTGTTTCTTGGATTAAATTGTTCAATATTTTCTTCGTGCTTCACGTGCCTTCAAGGTTTCTTCGAAACATCGAGTACTTTTGAGAGAGGAGAGAGAGAGAGAGAGAGAGAGAGAGAGAGAGAGAGAGAGAGAGAGAGAGAGAGAGAGAGAGAGAGAGAAAGTAGCAAATGGAAAAAATAAGTACAGAGATATTACTAAATGACGAGAGAGAGAGAGAGAGAGAGAGAGAGGAGAGAGAGAGAGAGAGAGAGAGAGAGAGAGAGAGCTGCTGCAAGCAGACAAGGGAGAAGAGACGAAGAGAGAAGAGAGAAGGGAGAAACGAAAACCCGAGACAAGAAAATACGCGGCTCACTGTGCCAAGACCTGGTGAGTCTGGAGCCCTCTGAAAGCTGTATGTGTAAATATCATACATTTTCTAGGCGTAAGTATGAAGAGGCTTTCTTTACTTTGTCAATATTGCCCGCTCAAAACCCCGCTACCTTGAAAGCTTGCTGCCCGATCTTCCCTCCCTCCTCCTCCTCCTCCTCCTCCTCCTCCTCCTCCTCCTTCTCCTCCTCCTCCTCCTCCTACATCTCCCTTCGCTTTAAAATCCCCCCCATCCCCAAAACAACACGGATACCTCCCCCAAAATGGTCTCCCATCCCACCTCATCCTTGGGACCCTTTCTCCTGTTTCACTGACTTCATTTCTCTCTCTCTCTCTCTCTCTCTCTCTCTCTCTCTCTCTCTCTCTCTTTCTCTCTCTCTCTGTTTCCTTTTCAAAAATCTTCATTCTCAGTTCTGCTCGCTGCATTCTTTCATTCTCCCCTTTGTGCTTTTTTAATCCATGGCTTCATGCACATGAATTGAGTATCTGCATCGTTAATTCACTTTGGATACGTATGGAATATAACAGAAAATTATTCGTTTACGTATGCAATATAGCGGAAATATTTAACGAATTTACATATCACACACGCGCATGCACACATACACAAACACACACACAGGGCAGTACTTGTAGTACCACATATTGCCTCTTGGAGGCGACACCTCTTCATACCCAATAATGATGAGAGGTTTTTTAAACCTCTCCAATGAGGGTGTTACACCCCTCGCCAACAATCGAAATCAAGTTGCAGAAACAAACCCTAATCTCTGTTTACTTGGAGAGTTTCTTATGGCAAGAAAAGTACCGTCAAATAATCCATTGAGACTTTCCATTTGTAGGGAGTGATTAAGATTCACTTAATTCAGAGGGTGTTGGCAGACTAGAAATCGGCTGTATTGAGTGGAAATTTTTGAAAATTGCAAAAAAAAAAAAAAAAAAAATTGCAAAAAAAAAAAAAAAAAAGAAAGAAAGAAAATAAAAAACTTGCTTCATATTTATCATACTCTGCTATTCAAAAGCTGTCTTGTGGCTTTACTTGCAAAATCCTAAGGTGGAATATCACTGGTTATTAAATACGCTGAGTAAGCAAAATCCCACTTTTGATCGCCCAGTTGAGTTGGCCAGGCTGTAGGTAGATATTGACCTGTTGTGAATCGAGGGCCAGGGGGGGGGGGGGGGGCTCGTTCTGTACAGCAAGAAAAAAAAAGTCGCAATATGCATGAAATACAATTAGCAAAAGAAACGTATCAAAGGTACGGAATCCCTCTGAAGGGAAAGGATATCAATTACAACGCCATTGCCAACATTATAATTAGACGGGAGTTTTTCATCAGCGGACATGTATCCTTTATTATCATTATTATTCTCGGCAATGACGGGTTGGGAATGGAATCTGCCTCACTTTATCATGACCCAGACAAACATTATCGCTGCTGTCAAAATTTCCTTGCGAATAAAGGTGTGCTTTTCTTTACGTGCAATTGAAATCGACTTTGATAACATTAGAATATTATAAAATAGAAACGAAAAACTAACTTTTTGTTGGTAGATTAAGCTGTTTATTTTATAACAGATCGATATAATTCTATTTAAAGAATATGCAAAGATAGGTCCGCATATAAATAAACATGCTCACGTAATGAGGATGAAGTGCAATTTGTGAGCATACTTCAATACTTCCTCAGGTATCTAGGCAAGTGAACTATCTCTCTCTCTCTCTCTCTCTCTCTCTCTCTCTCTCTCATTAACAATACATTATTATTATTACTATTATTATTATTAGCTAAGCTATAACTCTAGTTGGAAAAGCATGATGCTATAAGCCCAAGGACTCCAACAGGAAAAAATAGCCATACATATACACATATATACATGAACACACACACGTATATATACATGTCTGTCTATCTATCTATCTATCTATATATATATATATAGATATAGATATATTATATATATATATATATATATATATATATGTATATATAAAAATATATATACATACAGATATATGTATGTGTATATATATATATATATATATATATATACGTATATATACATATATATAATATATATATATTATATAAATATATATATACATATATATGTGTATATATATATACATACATACAGATATATGTATGATGACAAAGAGAGTTTTATTGTCTTTACCTTGCTTGATAAGCGGATAGCAGACCATTTTCAGATAAAACACACGCCTTTACACTTATTTACCTTAATCAAAGGGTTGGAATTATGGAGCCTATCAGGTTTAGAGATATATAATAAAATGTTTAGAATGTGATAAAAGGGATGTTTATAATATGAAAAACACGAAATGTTTGAGATGTAAAAAAACGGAAATGTTTCGAACATGTCTGAAAATTAATGTGATGTAATTCTTAAAAAGGGTGTTAAGGACTGTTTGGAAAAGCACATTTTGAGAATAAAGAAAGATCAGTCTATATCACTATTAATATTTTTACCCTCAGATCCATTTAGTGAAAATGTGAAAAATTCAAATATATTCCGTTCTACAGAGCTCTACAATCAAGAAGGTAGTAAAATAAGCATTAATTCCCGCACATACCAATATGCCTATACTGTACATACATGTATGTATGTATGTATGTATGTATAGACACATTTGAACATAAATAACATATAAAATATATACAGTAATTATATATATATATATATATATATTATATATATATACAAATATATATATATATATATATATATATATATATATATTATATATATATATATATATATTAAATACATACATATATATATAATATATATATATAGATATATATATAAATATATATATATATATATATATATATATATATATTATATATATAATCTATTTTGGCAATCATATATGTACACCAGAAATTACCCAAAAGAATAAAACTAAAACCATAGACCGGTCATTTAGCCAGCGCATTAACTAGTAAAAGTTTAAAGTAATAACATGAAGCAAGAATCCTTTTTTTATCCACTCACGTTTTCTAAGCTAGAGAGAGAGAGAGAGAGAGAGAGAGGAGAGAGAGAGAGAGAGAGGAGAGGAGAGAGAGAGATGGAGAGAGAGAGAGAGAGAGAAATCAATACTAAGCATGGCCTACTGGGTGATATAATTCAAATGCACGCGGTCGGGCGTGAAGGAAAAAATAGTCATTACTACTATAGCATCAATCGCATAGTAGTTTTCATTCAGAAAAAATTCTAAATCAATACGAGAATATCCGCTGCTATTAACATTTGAATGAGAAATCGCTATAATTATCACCATTGCTACTCAAACCTAGTCGATAGTGATAAAAACATCTAATAGATTGGCTCATTGATAATTAGTACATCAAAGAGGTTATAAAGCTTTGTAAATATGAATATTTTTTTATGCTATTTCGGGATGACTATTTACTGCAGTCGAATAAACAGTGCTCAAAATACAAACTAATTGGGAAACTAATTGCGCTCAAAATACCAACTAATTGGGAAACTAATGCGCTCAAAATACCAACTAATTGGGAAACTGATGCGCTCAAAATACCAACTAATTGGGAAACTGATGCGCCTCAAAATACCAACTAATTGGGAAACTAATTGCACTCAAAATACCAACTAATTGGGAAACTGATGCGCTCAAAATACCAACTAATTGGGAAACTAATGCGCTCAAAATACCAACTAATTGGGAAACTGATGCGCTCAAAATACCAACTAATTGGGAAACTGATGGCTCAAAATACCAACTAATTGGAAACTGATGCGCTCAAATACCAACTAATTGGGAAACTAATGCGCTCAAAATACCAACTAATTGGGAAACTAATGCGCTCAAAATACCAACTAATTGGGAAACTAATGCGCTCAAAATAGCAACTAATTGGGAAACTAATGCGCTCAAAATACCAACTAATTGGGAAACTAATGCGCTCAAAATAGCAACTAATTGGGAAACTAATGCGCTCAAAATACCAACTAATTGGGAAACTAATGCGCTCAAAATAGCAACTAATTGGGGAAACTAATGCGCTCAAAATACCAACTAATTGGGAAACTAATGCGCTCAAAATAGCAACTAATTGGGAAACTAATGCGCTCAAAATAGCAACTAATTGGGAAACTAATGCGCTCAAAATACCAACTAATTGGGAAACTAATGCGCTCAAAATAGCAACTAATTGGGAAACTAATGCGCTCAAAATAGCAACTAATTGGGAAACTAATGCGCTCAAAATACCAACTAATTGGGAAACTAATGCGCTCAAAATAGCAACTAATTGGGAAACTAATGCGCTCAAAATACCAACTAATTGGGAAACTAATGCGCTCAAAATACCAACTAATTGGGAAACTAATGCGCTTTGCCCCAATGCGGAGGAAGAGTCTTTAGCCTAGTCAATAAGAAAGTTTCCTTGGGTAAGGAAATGCATCTGACATTGAAATTATACTCCGAAATCCCCTCAAGGGAACCTTATTGAAGGCGACAGCAGTCCGCCTTAAAAATAATGCTAATTGTTGAAGGGCATTCATGAAGGTGGTTAAATAAAATATATTGAAGGGCATCCCTGAAGGTGGTTAAATAAAATATATTGAAGGGCATCCCTGAAGGTGGTTAAATAAAATATATTGAAGGGCATCCCTGAAGGTGGTTAAATAAAATATATTGAAGGGCATCCCTGAAGGTGGTTAAATAAAATATATTGAAGGGCATCCCTGAAGGTGGTTAAATAAAATATATTGAAGGCCATTCATGTGGTTAAATAAAATATATTGAAGGGCATCCCTGAAGGTGGTTAAATAAAATATATTGAAGGGCATCCCTGAAGGTGGTTAAATAAAATATATTGAAGGGTATCCCTGAATGGTGGTTAAATTAAATATAATGAAGGGCATCCCTGAATGTGGTTAAATAAAACATATTGAAGGGCATCCCTGAAGGTGGTTAAATAAAATATATTGAAGGGCATCCCTGAAGGTAGTTAAATAAAATATATTGAAAGGCATCCCTGAAGATGGTTAAATAAAATATATTGAAGGGGATCCCTGAAGGTGGTTAAATAAAATATATTGAAGGGCATCCCTGAAGGTGGTTAAATAAAATATATTGAAGGGCATCCCTGAAGGTAGTTAAATAAAATATATTGAAAGGCATCCCTGAAGATGGTTAAATAAAATATATTGAAGGTCATCCCTGAAGATGGTTAAACAAAATATATTGAAGGGCATTCATGAAGGTGGTTAAATAAAATATATTAAAGGGCATCCCTGAAGGTGGTTAAATAAAATATATTGAAGGGCATTTCTGAAGGTGGTTAAATAAAATATATTGAAAGGCATCCCTGAAGGTGGTTAAATAAAATATATTGAAGGGCATTCATGAAGGTGGTTAAATAAAATATATTGAAGGGCATCTCTGAAGGTGGTTAAATAAAATATATTGAAGGGCATCCCTGAAGGTGGTTAAATAAAACATATTGAAGGGCATCTCTGAAGGTGGTTAAATAAAATATATTGAAGGGGATCCCTGAAGGTGGTTAAATAAAATATATTGAAGGGCATCTCTGAAGGTGGTTAAATGAAATATATTGAAGGGCATTCCTGAAGGTGGTTAAATAAAATATATTGAAGGTCCATCCCTGAAGGTGGTTAAATAAAATATATTGAAGGGCATCTCTGAAGGTGGTTAAATGAAATATATTGAAGGGCATTCCTGAAGGTGGTTAAACAAAATATATTGAAGGGGATCCCTGAAGGTGGTTAAATAAAATATATTGAAGGACATCCCTGAAGGTGGTTAAACAAAATATATTGAAGGTCATCCCTGAAGGTGGTTAAATAAAACATATTGAAGGGCATCTCTGAAGGTGGTTAAATAAAATATATTGAAGGGCATCTCTGAAGGTGGTTAAATAAAACATATTGAAGGGCATCTCTGAAGGTGGTTAAATGAAATATATTGAAGGGCATCTCTGAAGGTGGTTAAATGAAATATATTGAAGGGGCATTCCTGAAGGTGGTTAAATAAAATATATTGAAGGTCATCCCTGAAGGTGGTTAAATAAAATATATTGAAGGGCATCTCTGAAGGTGGTTAAATAAAATATATTGAAGGGCATCCCTGAAGGTGGTTAAATAAAATATATTGAAGGGCATCCCTGAAGGTGGTTAAATAAAATGTATTGAAGGGCCTCCCTGAAGGTGGTTAAATAGAATAGATTGAAGGGCATTCCTGAAGGTGGTTAAATAAAATATATTGAAAGGTATCCCTGAAGATGGTTAAATAAAATATATTGAAGGGCATCCCTGAAGGTGGTTGAATAAAATATATTGAAGGGCATCCCTGAAGCTGGTTAAATAAAATATATTGAAGGGCATCCCTGAAGGTGGTTAAATAAAATATATAGTTAAATAAAATATATAAAGTTAAAAGAATATATTAGATGAAAAACAAATCGAATGAATATGAGCTTTCCATTTGACAATTTGTTTTAAACATTCATTTAAGCGACACACAGGATGAAGTATTCTAATTTTAGTTATATTTTTGGTTTGTGAATTTAGGCTATAGATCCCAGCACTGGGGCCAGCGAGGCCATTCAGCCCATAAGTGCCACTGGTGGGACCCATCCCTGTTACACAATTATGTAAAAGTTAAGAAAGAATAAAGAAAACGGGAAAAAGAAGTAAAGTAAAAGGATTTAGTGCAGCTAAGGGTCGAAGGAACACTTGCAAAGGCAATTAGGTAATGCCTCAAATGCACCTCACGTGGTGTGGAAATGCTATCGAAATGAAAGTAAGATTATTTGGTACTTAATGTATGTATGTATATATATATATATATATATATATATATATATATATATATATATATATATACATACATATACATATACACACACACACACACACACACACACATATATATATATATATATATATATATATATATATATATATATATATATATATATTTGTTTTCTGCTAGTCAAATACCTGGAAATGCA
>NC_090746.1:117851948-117861769 GCF_036898095.1 Palaemon carinicauda | reverse complement strand
AACATAATATGCAACAAATAAACCACATTCCAACAAGAAAGGAAAATGTCCTAGATCTAGTATTTGTGAATGAGGTGAATTATGTTAAAGAAATAATAGTGTATAACACGGGAATTTCAGACCACAATGTCATAGAATTGATAGTTCATTCCAAAGCAAGTGATCACAGAATTAATAAAAGCACAAAACTTTGGGAAGGATATGGAAAATATAACTTTTACAGTAAGAATATAAAATGGTCAGAAATAAATGAACTGAATAAAGAATGGAAAAATGTATTTATAAGTGATAATATACAGGTAAATACGGATATACTGTACAAAATACTGGAGAAAATTGTTGAAAAATATGTACCGAAAAAAAACAATAAACAAAAGACGTGCATACCAAGAGACAGAAGGATCTTATTTCAGAAAATTAAAAAGTGGAAGAAAAATCTTGCAAAAGAAAAAAATGTGTGGAAAATGAGGGAAATAAAATGTAAGATAGAAAATGCAGAACAAAAGATTATACAGTCGAAAGAAAATGAAAAAAGGGACTTAGAAGAAAGGACACTTCAAAATATAAAAAGAAACCCCAAAGTACTTTACTCCTATGCAAAAAAGATGAATAAAAGGAGAATAGAAATAGGCCCTCTAAGAATTGAAGGACGGCTAACGAATGAAAAAAAGGAAATATGCAACATATTAGCAGAAAAATATAAGAGTGAGTTCACGCCAAGAATTGCGAATGAGAATAATGAAACAGAAATGAGAGAAGAAAATGTTGAATATCTAACGGATATAGATATTAATGAAGCAGATATTGTCACGGCTATAAACGAAATTAAAAATGGATCGGCAGCCGGACCAGATGGAGTTCCAGCGATTTTGTTAAAAAAAAACTGCAAACACTATCGCGAAGCCACTTGCAATACTGCTAAGACAGAGTATAGATATGAGCGAGATATATGTTAAACATAAATTAGCTTATATAACCCCTATCTTCAAAAGTGGATCAAGACTAGAGGCAAGCAATTATAGACCTGTTAGTCTAACATCACATATTATGAAAGTGTATGAGAGGGTAATAAAAAAGAAAATAATGAACCATTTGGTCAAAAATAATTTGTTTAATATGGGTCAACATGGTTTCGTACCTGGAAAAAGTACACAGACCCAACTGATAGCTCACTATGAAAACATATACAATAATATGATAAATGAAAAAGACACAGATGTGATCTATCTAGATTTTGCAAAAGCCTTTGACAAGGTAGACCATAACATATTGGAGAAAAAAATGAGAAAGCATAATATTGTGGGAAAGATAGGAAAATGGGTAAAAGAATTCCTGCAAAACAGAAAACAGATAGTGGTTGCAAATGACGAGAAATCAGATGAAGCCCAGGTAATATCTGGTGTGCCCCAAGGTACGGTATTAGCTGCACTGCTATTTGTTATTATGATCTCAGACATAGACTGTGATGTTGAAAACTCCGTAGTGAGAAGTTTCGCCGATGACACAAGAATAAGTAGAGAAATTACTTGTGATGAAGATAGGAACTCACTACAAAGAGATCTAAACAAAATATATGAATGGGCGGAGATAAATAGGATGGTATTTAACTCCGATAAATTCGAATCAATAAATTATGGAAACAGAGAAGGAATGGTGTATGCATACAAGGGACCTAATAATGAGACAATCACAAACAAGGAAGCAATTAAAGACCTTGGTGTAATTTTAAATAGGAATATGTTATGCAACGACCAAATAGCAACACTGTTGGCTAAATGTAAAGCAAAAATGGGAATGTTATTCAGACACTTTAAAACAAGAAAAGCTGAACACATGATTATGCTTTACAAAACTTATGTGCGTAGTACACTCGAGTACTGCAATGTGATATGGTACCCACACTACCAAAAGGATATTGCGCAAATAGAGAGTGTACAAAGGTCCTATACTGCTAGAATAGAAGAAGTTAAGGACCTTGATTACTGGGAAAGACTGCAATTTTTAAAACTATACAGTCTAGAAAGGAGAAGAGAACGCTACATGATAATACAAGCATGGAAGCAAATAGAAGGAATTGCTGAAAACATCATGGAGCTTAAAGTATCAGAAAGAGCAAGCCGAGGTAGATTAATAGTACCAAAAAGCATTCCAGGTAAACTGAGAAAGGCGCACAGGACATTAATCCACTACGCACCAGCATCGATAATGCAGCGACTATTTAATGTGCTGCCAGCTCATCTAAGAAACATATCAGGAGTGAGCGTAGATGCGTTTAAAAATCAGCTCGATAAATACCTAAGATGCATCCCAGACCATCCAAGACTGGAAGATGCAAAATACACCGGAAGATGTATTAGCAACTCTCTGGTGGATATACGAGGTGCCTCACACTGAGGGACCTGGGGGAACCCAAACAAAAAATAAGGCAATAAGGCATAAGGTAAGGCTCTCTCTCTCTCTCTCTCAATCTTAAATAAAGCAAATTTTGGAAAGCCTTTTACTGGTGCCTAATGAAAACTCTCTCTCTCTCTCTCTCTCTCTCTCTCTCTCTCTCTCTCTCTCTCTCTCTCTCTCTCTCTCTCAAAACAAACTAATTGAAATTTCGTACATGTTTACCTGTGTTGTCCTTTTCCTTTTCTATTTAAATAAAAATATAGTGTCTCACTCTCTTAATCTTATTTAATCTAATTTTTTCAACGTTATTCTGATATTTATCTTTGGGAAAAATTATCCTTTTGATCAAATAACAAATCGACTGAGAGAAATATATTGCGAAATATATTTGAATGATTATATTTTTTTTATTTGTGAACTTTAATGTTACCCGATTTCTTGTTCACATTTACGGCTTTGTCTTATATTTTTTTACTTGTTGGGTTTAAGGCAATCCTGTTCACTTGCGGTTGTTCAATGTTCACTTTTAGCGATCAATTCTCATCTATGAGAAGATTTTTGGTCCTTGGTAGTTATATGGCGATTACAGTACATTCAATTCCTATTTTTATATCTTCTTTTCTCATCTTGTGTAACATACATACACATACAATATATATATATATATATATATATATATATATATATATATATATATATATATATTTATCGGTTTCATATATATATATATATTGAAAAAAGGCACAACTTTTCGTCCAATAGCTCATGTGTTTTCATTTACATGGTAATATTTATTGAATGGTAAACGCAATGTGCCAATTTACCAAAAGTTATAATTTTCTAAAAATACATTCAGCTCACTTTAATAATTAGCAATCTAATAATTCGAATCTGTAGGCTCTCATTTCATCAAAAGAAATTAAGATTTCCTTGATGTCGAAGTAACCTCTTGAGAACAGGCCTGGCTGATTGACACTTTAAAGATTTCCTTGATGTAATTAAGATTTCCTTGATGTCGAAGTAACCTCTTGAGAACAAGCCTGGCTGATTGACACTTTAAAGATTTCCTTGATGTCGAAGTAACCTCTTGAGAACAAGCCTGGCTGATTGACACTTTAAAGATTTCCTTGATGTAATTAAGATTTCCTTGATGTCGAAGTAACCTCTTGAGAACAAGCCTGGCTGATTGACACTTTAAAGATTTCCTTGATATCAAAGTAACCTCTTGAGAACAAGCCTGGCTGATTGACACTTTAAAAATTTCCTTGATGTAATTAAGATTTCCTTGATATCGAAGTAGCCTCTTGAGAATAGGCCTGGCTGATTGACACTTTCTGATCATATTTGAGGATGGAGTAGCACTGGATTTTACAAATTGTGGCCTCGGCAATTTCGGTTTTTACTTTTATATTTACCTAAAATGATTTTCATGTGGGTAACACATTATCTTTGAGTTATCTGATATCGTATTGGATTTATTTTTATATAACTGTGTACATATCTAAATCTATTACTTTTTTCACAGATTTCTTATATCCATAGAAGTACCAGGAAATTAATATGAAAGATATCAGTGACTAAGATGGTTAAAGAATCGAAAGATATTGTAGTGATTTGGGTAGATTGGGGAAAATTAAAAACTGAGACGTCAGGAGGTTTTGTTGATCAAGGAAAATTGGGAAATTAAAAGGTCAGGTATTTGTTGATCAAGGAATATTGGAAAATTGAAAGAAGGTCAGAAGGTTTTTGTTGATCAAGGAAAATTGGGAAATTAAAAGAAGGTCAGGTTTTTTTTGTTGATCAAGGAATATTGGGAAATTCAAAGAAGGTCAGGTTTTTGTTGATCAAAGAATATTGGAAAATTTAAATAAGGTCAGAAGGTTTTGTTGATCAAGGAAAATTATGAAATTGAAAGATGTTCAGGTTTGTGTAAATCAAGGAATATTGAACAATTGATAGAAATTAAGGAGGTTTTGTGAATCAAGAAGAATGAAGGAATTTTTTAAACATAAGGTTTTCCATTGATCAAGGAATATTATAGAACTGAAAATGGAAAAAGTTGATGCATTATATAGAAAATTAACGGACTGGTAAAATTGTGAAGATTTGTGTAAAGTGACGTTTTTGTAGGTAAATGAAAATTAAGGAATTAACAGAAATCAAGTTTTCGGTAGATTAAGGAAATTGAAGAAATTTACAAGGTTTTAGTAGATCAAGGAAAATTGTGGAATTGAGAGGAATTAAGAATGTTTTTGAATATCAAGAAAAATTAAGAAATTGAAAGAAATTGAGATTTCAGTTGTTAAAAGAAAATTAAGAAATTGAAAGATTTGGGTTTCGGTAGACTACGGAAAATTAAGGAATTGAAATAAATTGAAAATGTTTTTGTAGATGAAGGAAAATGAAGGAACTGAAAGAAATTGAGAGAAAACAGAGAAATTTGAAGTTGGATATAGAGAAATACCGAATATGAAAAAAAAAAAATGTAATATAGAAATTCATTCTTGGGATGACATTAAGAATTCAAGATGGCAGAAATTCTGGTGATAAGGAAATAAAAGCAACCTATAGTCCATTTCTTTTAGCGATGCATATTTGCACCGACTCGCAGCGGTGCCCTTTTAGCTCGGAAAAGTTTCCTGATCGCTGATTGGTTAGAATTATCTCGTCCAACCAATCAGCGATCAGGAAACTTTTCCGAGCTAAAAGGGCACCGCCGCGAGTTGGTGCAAATATGCATCGCTAAAAGAAATGGACTATAGTGGGTTTGTTTATACTAAAAAACCGAGGTAGACCCCCTGAAATAGCGTAAAGATATACCTCCTTCCAACCTAGTTGGCGAAGGTAAAAATCTAGAAAGTTGCCCTTCCTACTTAGTTGGCGAAGGTAAAAATCCAGAAAGTTGCCCTTCCTACTTAGTTGGCGAAGGTAAAAATCCAGAAAGTTGCCCTTCCTACTTAGTTGGCGAAGGTAAAAATCCAGAAAGTTGCCCTTCCTACTTAGTTGGCAAAGGTAAAAATCTGGAAAGCTGCCCTTCCTACTTCCATGAAAATATCATCGTTTGAGTGATTGATCGATTGAAGGCAACGACCGTTAGTGCTTCAGTAAGAAATTGAATAATGAGATCCCCTTGGATAAGTATGCAAAGTTTTTTCACACGACTGTGAGGGTTTCTTTGACAGAACTTAAAGACTGAGGGTTTCTTTGGCAGAACTTAAAGACTGAGGGTTTCTTTGGCAGAACTTAAAGACTGAGGGTTTCTTTGACAGAACTTAAAGACTGAGGGTTTCTCTGACAGAACTTAAAGACTGAGGGTTTCTCTGACAGAACTTAAAGGCTGAGGGTTTCTTTGACAGAACTTAAAGACTGAGGGTTTCTTTGACAGAACTTAAAGACTGAGGGTTTCTTTGACAGAACTTAAAGACTGAGGGTTTCTTTGACAGAACTTAAAGACTGAGGGTTTCTTTGGCAGAACTTAAAGACTGAGGGTTTCTTTGGCAGAACTTAAAGACTGAGGGTTTCTTTGACAGAACTTAAAGACTGAGGGTTTCTCTGACAGAACTTAAAGACTGAGGGTTTCTTTGACAGAACTTAAAGACTGAGGGTTTCTCTGACAGAACTTAAAGGCTGAGGGTTTCTTTGACAGAACTTAAAGACTGAGGGTTTCTTTGACAGAACTTAAAGACTGAGGGTTTCTTTGGCAGAACTTAAAGACTGAGGGTTTCTTTGGCAGAACTTAAAGACTGAGGGTTTCTTTGACAGAACTTAAAATATTTCACGTGAATTTGGTTCTTTTATTTTATATTTTATTTAGGCGAGTTAAATTTCACACTGTCTCTTGTCATTATTTGTTCTATAGTCAGGAAATTGAACAAAGTAAATACGACTACTACTACTAATAATAATTGATGAAAATTCATCAATATAACAAAAAGAAAAAAAAAATTTGCCCAATTAAAAATTAAAATCGTCTAACATCAAAGGAAATTACATAAGAACACTGATATTTGTGATTTTCTGTAGACGAATATCTTCTTTTTCTCTCTCTCTCTCTCTCTCTCTCTCTCTCTCTCTCTCTCTCTCTCTCTCTCTCTCTCTCTCTCTCTCTCTGATTTTCCATGTATCAAAGAAGGGTGGAATCTATAGCTGTTAAATTTTGAGACATTGCTTTACCTTATGCCATTGTTGAATTTCTTAAAGCGTTACTTGATGTTTCATCAGTAAAGCTATTTAAATCCAGTTCTTTTTTTATTATTCTGTTGGGCAAGCAGTTGTGGCCCCGATAATTCAAGTGTTGCTACCCCAAAGGCATTCACTTCAACTCGGGCATAAATCTCTCAGTTTTACCAATCTTCCAGGTGTTCAGTTTACTTCAGAGCTGTCTGGGACAAGGTCACACAGCTCATATCGCTGTACTTACTCATGAAAGAATGGATGGCTGTAGTCTGTCACCTCCTAATCATGTTTTCACTTAGTTCCAAAATCTGTTATCTGCCTGTACTCTTTCCTCTCCGGATTGTTTCAGCCATATCCAGGGTACTGAAACAGTTAATCGCTTCTCAAGAGAATAGGATTAAGTCCAACATTCTCTGTCTATGACACACTTTACCATTCTGTTTTTTTTTTTTTTTTTTTTTTTTTTTTTTTTTTTTTTTTTTTTTTTTTCTACAAAGCGGCAGTCTGAGCTTTTCTTAGACAGCTGAAGGTACCAGCCCAGTCTGCCGCCAGGTTATAACTTCCAATTCTAATCCAGAGGAAATCCGCAATGCTCGGGTTTCTAGGGATTTTTCTTATGGTTTGCTCGAATGCAGTCGTATTATTTTTGAAATGTTCTGAATTATTAATCATTGTTGAATTCTATAAATCTCATGTTTTGTCCAGACAGACATACATTTTCCGTCGGTAGGTGTTAGGAGGAACCGAACAACACATTTTATTATTATTACTTGATAAGCTACAATCCTAGTTGGAAAAGCAGGATGCTATAAGCCCAGGGGCCCCAACAGGAAAAATAGCCCAGTGAGGAAAGGAAACAAGGAAAAATAATATATTTTAAGAACAATGACATTTAAATAAATATTTCCTTTATAAACTATGAAAACTTTAACAAAAAAAGAGGAAGAGTAACGAAATATAATATAGTGTGCCCGAGTGTACCCTCAAGCAAGAGAACTCTAACCCAAGGCAGTGGAAGACCATGGTACAGAGGCTATGGCACTACCCAAGACTAGAGAACAATGGTTTGATTTTGGAGTGTCCTCCTAGAAGAGCTGCTTACCATAGCTATAGAGTCCTTGCTACCCTTACCAAGAGGAAAGTAGCCATTGGACTATTACAGTGCAGTAGTTACCGCCTTGGGTGAAGAAAGGTAATAACAAGATGCCCATAAATCATTTTTTATGTATCTAGTTGTGATGATTTGGGTTTAGAAATTATTACCACCGATAAAACTGTAAATGTAGATTTTTGATGGAAGGGTTTGCATAGGCCTACGTTATTTTATTCTTTAATATATGCTTCAAAATGCACGTTCATGGAATATTTTTTTTAATTATTTTTATTGTATTAATTAAATTAATTATTTTTATTGTATTAATTAAATTAGATGTTTGTCCACTTACGAAGTGATCCGCATTAAAGTCATTCTACATAAATAAATCCTCAAATAACAATTTAAAACATTACTTTATCCTTGACTGCAAAGTTTTTAATGGTTGAGTTTCCAAAATTGGTAGATTTAGAAAATATTTTATCCTGGAGCACTGATATGAAAGTAATACATTTTGCTATTAATCAGCGAGGAACGGTTTCGAATTTCGTGACATCGCTACGTTTACTGGAATGACAATTGATTTCGAAATTTAGGAAAATTTATTTTGAAATTAAGTTTTTATTCCCGTGGCCTTATTATCCTTCACCATGACCTACTACAGTTGATTAGTTACTGGGTACATAATTCAATGATCCTATATACATATTACATACACACACACACACACACACACACATATATATATATATATATATATATATATATATATATATATATATATATATATATATAATATGTATCGTCTAATGAACTAAGATACTTTCTTCTTTGATGAGCTTACCAAAGTTTACTTTTAGGGATAGAAAGATAAATTTAAACTCGTTCCGGTAAATTTTGTATACCTTTGAAATTTTATATATATATATATATATATATATATATATATATATATATATATGTATAATATATATATATATATATATATATATATATATATATATATATATAAATGTATATATATATATATATGTATATGTATGTATGTATATATATATATATATATATATATATATATATATGTATATGTATATATATATATATTTATATATATAGGCTACATTTATATATATATATATATATATATATATATACATATACTTATATAGGTATACATGTACATATAAGCATATGTAATAAGGCAACATATTTATCGTATCCTACCCCACATCCTCGTGCGGTCTTTCTGACTCCTAACTTCCATTGTATTATGTCTTTCTACTGACGAGTCAGTTATTTCTTGGCTCATTGCATAATAGCGTTTATCGCCGATGCAATGGGATGGATTTGCATGGTGCATTGTGAAAATAGAAAAATTTATTACTGTATATTACCGTGTAAAGGGCAAAATTTTAAGACCAGTTTTGGATAAAAAAAAAAAGTCATGTTTCGCCCATAACACGAGAGATACTTTTAGAATTATGAAAATATTTATATTCTGGAACTCTGTTATGGTGTTGTAGTACTTATATTACCCTGTAGAGGGCGAAATTTTAAGACCAGTTTTGGGTGAAAAAAAGTCAGGGTTCGCCTTACACGAGATATACTTTTGGAATTTTTAAAAATTTTATTTTCTGGACCTCTGTTTTGTTGTTGTTAAGGTATTCTAATTGGGTATGGTTCATTAATAGGTTAGTAGTTTGGGAGGATTGACTTAAAATCGTTTAATTTGCTCATTTTAATTACGGTATATAATTTTATGGAATGATATATGTTTTCATAGTACTTTGTGAAGACAAACCCTGATTGTTTATATTTTTGGAGGTGCTGTTATGTCCTAAACTTGTGGGAGGGTACATGGATTACTATTCCAATTTTGTGATGCCTAATTTACAAAATTTGAGAGTAATTTTTAGGAAAACGACCTATTGCAAAGAAAAGTATTGAGTAAACTACGGTAGATGGTGGAGTATTGCTGATATCTTTTTAATTTTTTTTCTTATAAATAACTCCTGAACCAATTTCTTTTTCGTAAGAAAACATGCAATATCTATCTAGGTTTCTAATGGATCTCTCTCTCTCTCTCTCTCTCTCTCTCTCTCTCTCTCTCTCTCTCTCTCTCTCTCTCTCTCTGTTCGACATCTAAATTTTAGCTAAA
>NC_090746.1:117841948-117846948 GCF_036898095.1 Palaemon carinicauda | reverse complement strand
ACAAAAATGATAAAATTGAAAACTGTAAAACCTTTGACCTTTTTAATGATCTTGGCGTTCATCAAAACATCATTGGCAGTCCAGCTTAACAAAAACGATAAAATTGAAAACTGTAAAACCTTTGACCTTTTTAATGATCTTAGCCTTCACCAAAACATCATTGACAGTTCAGCTTAACAAAAACGATAAAATTGAAAACTGTAAAACCTTTGACCTTTTTAATGATCTTAGCCTTCACCAAAACATCATTGGCAGTCCAGCTTAACAAAAATGATAAAATTGAAAACTGTAAAACCTTTGACCTTTTTAATGATCTTGGCGTTCATCAAAACATCATTGGCAGTCCAGCTTAACAAAAATGATAAAATTGAAAACTGTAAAACCTTTGACCTTTTTAATGATCTTAGCCTTCACCAAAACATCATTGGCAGTCCAGCTTAACAAAAATGATAAAATTGAAAACTGTAAAACCTTTGACCTTTTTAATGATCTTGGCGTTCACCAAAACATCATTGGCAGTCCAGCTTAACAAAAATGATAAAATTGAAAACTGTAAAACCTTTGACCTTTTTAATGATCTTGGCGTTCATCAAAACATCATTGGCAGTCCAGCTTAACAAAAATGATAAAATTGAAAACTGTAAAACCTTTGACCTTTTTAATGATCTTGGCGTTCATCAAAACATCATTGGCAGTCCAGCTTAACAAAAATGATAAAATTGAAAACTGTAAAACCTTTGACCTTTTTAATGATCTTGGCGTTCATCAAAACATCATTGGCAGTCCAGCTTAACAAAAATGATAAAATTGAAAACTGTAAAACCTTTGACCTTTTTAATGATCTTGGCGTTCATCAAAACATCATTGGCAGTCCAGCTTAACAAAAATGATAAAATTGAAAACTGTAAAACCTTTGACCTTTTTAATGATCTTGGCGTTCATCAAAACATCATTGGCAGTCCAGCTTAACAAAAATGATAAAATTGAAAACTGTAAAACCTTTGACCTTTTTAATGATCTTGGCGTTCATCAAAACATCATTGGCAGTCCAGCTTAACAAAAATGATAAAATTGAAAACTGTAAAACCTTTGACCTTTTTAATGATCTTAGCCTTCACCAAAACATCATTGGCAGTCCAGCTTAACAAAAATGATAAAATTGAAAACTGTAAAACCTTTGACCTTTTTAATGATCTTGGCGTTCATCAAAACATCATTGGCAGTCCAGCTTAACAAAAATGATAAAATTGAAAACTGTAAAACCTTTGACCTTTTTAATGATCTTGGCGTTCATCAAAACATCATTGGCAGTCCAGCTTAACAAAAATGATAAAATTGAAAACTGTAAAACCTTTGACCTTTTTAATGATCTTGGCGTTCATCAAAACATCATTGGCAGTCCAGCTTAACAAAAATGATAAAATTGAAAACTGTAAAACCTTTGACCTTTTTAATGATCTTGGCGTTCATCAAAACATCATTGGCAGTCCAGCTTAACAAAAATGATAAAATTGAAAACTGTAAAACCTTTGACCTTTTTAATGATCTTGGCGTTCATCAAAACATCATTGGCAGTCCAGCTTAACAAAAATGATAAAATTGAAAACTGTAAAACCTTTGACCTTTTTAATGATCTTGGCGTTCATCAAAACATCATTGGCAGTCCAGCTTAACAAAAATGATAAAATTGAAAACTGTAAAACCTTTGACCTTTTTAATGATCTTGGCGTTCATCAAAACATCATTGGCAGTCCAGCTTAACAAAAATGATAAAATTGAAAACTGTAAAACCTTTGACCTTTTTAATGATCTTAGCGTTCATCAAAACATCATTGACAGTCCAGCTTAACAAAAATGATAAAATTGAAAACTTTATATATGTATCAAAGTGCGCTGTATTAAAAATATGTTTGAGCTTAATGGATTGGTTCATATTTGAATAACGATATTTTAAGAGAAAGAAAAGAGAACTATAGTCCATTTCTTTTAGCGATACATATTTGCACCGACTCGCAGCGGTGCCTTTTTAGCTCGGAAAAGTTTCCGGATCGCTGATTGGTTGGACAAGATAATTCTAACCAATCAGCGATCAGGAAACTTTTCCGAGCTAAAAGGGCACCGCCGCGAGTCGGTGCAAATATGCATCACTAAAAGAAATGGACTATAGGTTTTTCTCACGTAGTGCTATGGCTCTATAGTCTATACAGATTATATTCCTCTTAAAATTATGCAAGAATCTAAACTTGACCTAATATGATGCATAACTGACCGCAGTCAGGTGTTATTGTGTTTAAATAATTTGAAAATTATCATTTCCACTACACGAGCTGTATATTTTCACGTCCTAAATGTTCGACAATGTTCTAAATTTGATATTTTTTCCATAAAGAGTTAAGATATAAATTTTTACTTTCATCGTAATTATTTGTTGTATAATATTATATGTTTATCGAACGCTCTCAATTTTAATGAAGGGGAATGAAACTTTTGTTTTCCTCTTTCCAAAATGGAAATTAATTTAGTATAAAGTATAAACATTTTTTTATGTAGATATATCTTCTTGGGGAAATTTGTAAATCACTACGCCAATTCAGAAAATATACCTTCTTTATATATATATATATATATATATATATATATATATATATATGTATATATATATATATATATATATATATATATATATATATATATATATATATATATATAGCCTATGATGTTATATAATTGTTTTTAATTTTTTTTCTCTCCCAGGTAACCTTGTATAATATGACAATTTTGAGTCTAGTATCGTAATGTTAAACACAATAGAACCATTGATAACGATTGCAAGTTAATAAACATTTCTATGTCAATGTAATGCTCTCTAAACTATACTTATTTTAAAGCTCGAAGGTAAAATGCTGAAATAAATCTCACGAAAAAAAAACATATTCATGGCGTGAGGTTTCTAGCCATTACCAAGGGAGCTTATGTGATTAAAGCACCTATTTATTTCTTAGCCATCACTCATCTTATCTACTTATAAATCAAAAAGAGATTTTGCTTAAAAATAATAGCGGATTTGCATAGCTATGCTGTGCCATGTTAAAGCACCTATTTTTTTTTCTTAGCCCTCATTCATCTACTTATAAATCAAAAAGAGATTTTGCTTAAAAATAATAGGGGATTTGCATAGCTATGCTGTGTCATGTGTGTTTATTATGAAAATCAATGACAGTTTTGGAGACGTTAATATGAACGGTGATGGCTAATGACGCAATTGCTTCACTGACATCGTTTCTTCTTTAACTTTGAAATTAAGTTATTATTTATTGTTGATTTGCAATATTCTTGAATGCCTGAGTCTTTTTATAGTTCATTTATGACATATTTGTTTTTGATGTTGTTAATAGTTTATATATGACATGTCTGTTTTGACGTTGTTACTTATTTTAGAATGATTTATTGTTAATTTGTTCTCTTCATTTATTTATTTCCTTATTTCCTTTCCTCACTGGGCTATTTTTCCCTGTTGGAGCCCCTGGGCTTATAGAATCTTGCTTTTCCAACTAGGGTTGTAGCTTGGATAGTAATAATGATAATAATAATAATAATGATGATAATAATAATAATAATGATAATAATAGGCATTGATACATTCCTGAAAATTTATGAGATTCATCTGTATGTACGAAGATTTAAGAGAAAATTATTACAGTTGCATTTTGATAAAGAATTAAAACGAAATTTCTATTATTGTTAGAGATGAAAATTAGGAAGGACCCTGTGTCCTCCAGCAGACAAATCACAGATTCATACAGCTGATGGTAAAAAAAAAGAAAAAAACGAAATTTCTATTATTGTTAGAGATGAAAATTAGGAAGGACCCTGTGTCCTCCAGCAGACAAATCACAGATTCATACAGATGATGGTAAAAAAAAAGAAAAAAACGAAATTTCTATTATTGTTAGAGATGAAAATTAGGAAGGACCCTGTGTCCTCCAGCAGACAAATCACAGATTCATACAGATGATGGTAAAAAAAAAGAAAAAAACGAAATTTCTATTATTGTTAGAGATGAAAATTAGGAGGGACCCTGTGTCCTCCAGCAGACAAATCACAGATTCATACAGATGATGGTAAAAAAAAGAAAAAAACGAAATTTCTATTATTGTTAGAGATGAAAATTAGGAAGGACCCTGTGTCCTCCAGCAGACAAATCACAGATTCATACAGATGATGGTAAAAAAAAAGAAAAAAACGAAATTTCTATTATTGTTAGAGATGAAAATTAGGAGGGACCCTGTGTCCTCCAGCAGACAAATCACAGATTCATACAGATGATGGTAAAAAAAAAGAAAAAAACGAAATTTCTATTATTGTTAGAGATGAAAATTAGGAAGGACCCTGTGTCCTCCAGCAGACAAATCACAGATTCATACAGCTGATGGTAAAAAAAAAGAATAAAAAATGTCATGTCGAGTGAGAAGCAGAAAAGAGAAAGATGAATGCAAGTTTGATGGGCCCAACATAACACAAGGATATTTTGACAACTTGCCAAGAGTGACCAGTGTTACTTGGGGGTGTAGGTGGGGGGGGGGGGGATAATTGTTTTTCAAACGGAGCGGTTTTTTTTTTTTTTTTTTTTTTTTTTTTTTTTTTTTTTTTTTTTTTTTGCCTCCTGTTACCCAACTCAGAAACTCCAATATATGATAGGAAAAATATCTGAATATAAGTTACAAGCAAGCAAATGCCACTAGAGCTTCCTCTTCGATGTTTATTGTTATTTTCTTAAAATAAACATAATATTGTTGATGTTCATCGTTGGTCTTTGAGACTACCGTTTTAATTTTGAGATGATTAACAAAATTAACTTTATTTTGGTGATGAATAGCTTTCACCCAAAAACACTCATGTATATCATCATCATCATCATCATCATTATCATCATCATCAGCCGTTACTAGTCCACTGCAGAACAAAAGCCTCAGATATGTCCCTCCACTTGTATATGTTTA
>NC_090746.1:117831948-117836948 GCF_036898095.1 Palaemon carinicauda | reverse complement strand
ATCTTCGTTGAGTATAGTAAACGTCGTGAGAACATGTTACTTGGGGGGAAGGTTAAGTATATCTCCCTTTAATGTTCTCAGAGCAACGATGAATGTCCTTTATCAGTCATGGTAGAGTATATTCTATGTTCCTTTTAATACTCTCTCTCTCTCTCTCTCTCTCTCTCTCTCTCTCTCTCTCTCTCTCTCTCTCTCTCTCTCTCTCTCTCTCTCGATGAATGTCCTTTATCAGTCATGGTAGAGTATATTCTATGTTCCTTTTTATACTCTCTCTCTCTCTCTCTCTCTCTCTCTCTCTCTCTCTCTCTCTCTCTCTCTCTCTCTCTCTCTCTCTCTCTTTTATGCAGCTCTTGGTTTATATACATTTTAGAAATCATTAGATCATTTGTATAATAAAATTTAGTGTTGCAAATGCGCATAGAAAGAACGAATTTTTCTTAAACTTAGGAGATGATATCCTCTTCCGTTTACTTATTTTTTTACCAAAATTTACATAGAGAGAGAGAGAGAGAGAGAGAGAGAGAGAGAGAGGAGAGAGAGAGAGAGAGAGAGAGAGAGAGAGAGAGAGAGAGAGAGACTAGATAGTTCATATTTTGTTTAGATAACTGACTCCTGCAAAAATATAGTTTCCATGTATCCATGTGCTGCCATCTAGTTTCCAGTGGTGTTAATAATAGCTGTTTAACTCTCAATCATTTTGTGGTGTTCTGCTTCGACACTTTGGAAGATTTCCCAAACAATCACATGACCTTCCTACAAGTGATAAAAATGTGCAGGATTGAAGGTACCGTTAGCCTTCTCTCTCTCTCTCTCTCTCTCTCTCTCTCTCTCTCTCTCTCTCTCTCTCTCTCTCTCTCTCTCTCTCTCTCTCTCTCGCAGTTACTAACTATTTTCCCATACATAGTTGTACGCTTCATTACGTAATAGAGTGTACCTTTGTATATATCAATATTTTTGTATATATAGCCACCATGTATATACATTTATATTTTCATACATACAAACGTCTATATGCAAATAAGAGTTTGTCGATATCTAGTTTTTATTTATTTGCTTCTTCTCATATATCAACATTTGCAATGACTTTCTACAAAAAGTATGAATAAGTGTATACTCCTGTATATTAGCTTATCATTTGTTCCAAAGTAGTCAGTTTTCCTCTTTCTTATTTTAGCATAATAAGCGTCTCTCTCTCTCTCTCTCTCTCTCTCTCTCTCTCTCTCTCTCTCTCTCTCTCTCTCTCTCTCTCTCTCTCTCTCTCTCTCTCTCTGTCTCTCTCTCTCTCTCTCACACACACACACAAAAGGTATTACAAAATCTTCCGTTAACATCCTCCGCATGTAGAATTTTTAACATTTATCAGAATGTCTGCGTTTGCCGATTTACCACATTTTCTTAATAGATGAATTCAATCTTGATAGTTATGACAATTATTAAAACCTATAATTCTTCAAATTGGGAGTTTTGTGACAATTCTTAAAACTTATAATTCCTCAAATTGGGAGTTTTGTGACAATTATTAAAACCTATTATTCCTCAAATTGGGAGTTTTGTGACAATTATTAAAACCTATAATTCCTCACATTGGGAGTTTTGTGACAATTATTAAAACCTATAATTCCTCACATTGGGAGTTTTGTGACAGTTATTAAAACCTATAATTCCTCACATTGGGAGTTTTGTGACAGTTATTAAAACCTATAATTCCTCACATTGGGAGTTTTGTGACAATTATTAAAACCTATAATTCCTCACATTGGGAGTTTTGTGACAATTATTAAAACATAATTCCTCAAATTGGGAGTTTTGTGACAATTATTAAAACCTATAATTCCTCAAATTGGGAGTTTTGTGACAATTATTAAAACCTATAATTCCTCAAATTGGGAGTTTTGTGGCAATTATCAAAACATATAATTCCTCAAATTGGGAGTTTTGTGACAATTATTAAAACATATAATTCCTCAAATAGGGAGTTTTGTGACAATTATTAAAACATATAATTCCTGAAATTGGGAGTTTAGTGACAATTATTAAAACCTATAATTCCTCAAATAATGAGTTTTGTGACAATTATTAAAACATATTATTCATCACATGACTCTATCAATTATATTACCCTAGTAAAAGAAGCAGGTTACTATAAGCCCAATGGCTAAATAATTAACCCAAAGCGGAAAAGGAAATAATGAAATGAATAAATTATAAGAGAAGCAATGAACAATAAATACAAAATAGGTAACATTGGTATAGACCATTCTTATATAAACTATAAAAAGAGACCTATGCCAGCTTGTTTAACATAAAAACATTCTTTGCTAGTTTGAACTTTCAAATTTATTTCAACTGAAAGTAGATAACATTAAAATAGATCATTCATATATAAACTATTAAGTCTTATGACAGCCTGTTTAACATAAAAACATTCTCTGCAAGTTTGAACTTTCAATTTTATTCTAACTGAAAGTAGATAACATTAAAATAGGTAATTCATATATAAACTATCAAGTCATGCTAGCCTTTAAAAAAAAAAAAAAAAAATGAACTTTCGAATTCAGTCCAACTAAAAGTAGGCGTGGTTTTAAACCTGACACAACTCTATTGAAGATGTCATTGACCCGGGTAGGATATTTACGTGTTATAATCCCGAATTCACGTGTCCTATCGCTGGCATCTCTCGTAGGAGAGAGAGCTCTTCTGGGGTTCCTCTCATCAAATAGGCGAGCGTTGCTGTCTTTAAAAAGCTTAACTTGAAGAAATCACTCTTGGGAAGAATTTATCCTTTTATTTTGTATTATAGGGTTTATAATTGTACTCATTATATTTATTTAATATGTATGTATGTATGTATGTATGTATGTATGTATGTATGTATGTATGTGTATATATATATATATATATATATATATATATATATATATATATATATATATATATATGTATATATATATATATATGGATAGATATATACAGTATTATATATATACGTTTTATAATTATTAATTTATATATAATACACATATATATATATATATATATATATATATATATATATATATATATATATACTTATACATATTTATATGTATATATATGGATAGATATTGGCTTCATTATATATACGTTGATATTTATAAATATTATATATATATATATATATATATATATATATATATATATATATATATATATATATATATACATACATATATACTGCATATATATATATATATATATATATATATATATATATATATATATATACATATACTGTATATGTGTGTGTTGTATTCTTGTATTCATGCACTTTCTGTTCATTGAGATTGTTATTAATGTCTTCTAACCTATTTTTCTTTTTGATTTCAGGTAAGTTTGGGTCATCTTTAAAATACACGAGGTGATGACTGACTGAGGTTTCGAAAAGTAAGAAATGATTTTGGTAATTCGATAGGAAAAATGTTTGCTTATCTTTCTCTTGCTTTGATTTCACATCAATGTGTGACACTTAACCCCTTTTTCCTAGTCAGACGCCGTAAAGCATATTTTCATATTAATTATGAGTGAACTTTCTTTAACAATATCTTTTAAAGAAACCGATTACTTGATTTTACATGGGGTCTTATTGTTAACTTTACGTTATTGTATAAAACTAAAAAACAACCGTTCAAAGCTTTTTTAAAATATATGTTTTTTTATGAATTAGAATTCCATATTTTTAGACCATTTTATCAAGTTTGAGGTCGAAGTGCCGTAAAGCATATTTTCATATTAATTATGAGTGGACTTTCTTAAACAATATCTTTTAAAGAAAACAATTACTTGATTTTACATGGGGTCTTATTGTTGACTTTACGTTATTGTATAAAACTAAAAAACAACTGTTCAAAAAATTTTTAACAAATATTTTATTCGCTAGTTAAAATGTATGTTTTTTATGAATTAGAATTCCATATTTTTAGACCATTTTATCAAGTTTGACGTATTAAGAACCGATACCCTATTCTAAGTTTTGGCTAGATTTAAACAAACAGATGAAGAACTAGAATAAAAACAATTTGAAATGTAATGAATCAGCTGAATATTTATGTGGGGTGGGGTAGGCGATCGTCCGAATTACGTGTTATATATAAAAGGGGTCAGACGAACAAGTGATCCTTGAAGGATCTCATGGAGAATAAGGAGGGCTGTTGAAACATTAATGTCAACTTCTTCTAAAAGGAAATGATATTCGTTAAGCGAATGGTTGTAAGCTGAAACACACAATACATATGTGGATTGTCATGCCAGAAGCGATAGCATGACATACCCGGGGAATTGGTTAGGGAGAATTACTCTATATCAGTGGTTCCCAAACTATCTTACCTGACGCCCCCTTTTTGCTTCCAGTAGACCCGTATGCCCCCACTCCTCTCTTTTTTTTTATATGAAATGATTCTTACATTTATTCTTAGCATTGTACGGGAAAAACAGATTTCTGTTTGTATTACATTTTAATAATGAAAGCCACTCAAACAAATGTTAGTACATTCCAGTAACTAAAAACGAAACATTTGGTTCAAAGTGAGCGAAAAAAAGTTTGAACATTAGCAAATTGGCAAAATTGAGTTGCAATTTTAAGAATAGATAATTTGAAAACATGGCATATAATATTTGGAAATACTTATGACACTAAGGCACAATTTCTGGTCAAATTTAGTGAGATGGATGCATGTATGTAATGGACAGATATTTGTTCTTTTAATGATTTTATTATTCTATTAAACAAGTAATTTCGAGCAGATGACTTCACGCCCCCCTTGTATTGTCCTCACGCCCCCCTAATGGGGCGCGCCCCCCAGTTTGGGAACCACTGCTCTATATGATAGAATTTGATAATTTTTGCGATGGATGGCTAAGCCCTGATGGCCAGATTTTGATTCTTTAAAGCGTTATGTTATAGAGGTGATAAGTATGGTTCTTATGGAAATAACTGGAATAATGTTTTCAACTATATTGAAAAA
>NC_090746.1:117821876-117831448 GCF_036898095.1 Palaemon carinicauda | reverse complement strand
AGATTTAAACGGGCCTTTTAAACTCTTGTTGAAATTATTCATCTCTTGATAAAAGTTGAGAGACAAATAGTTTAATACCGAAACTTGAAAGCCGCTAGTTGATGTCCAAACTGATGTATGTAGACAACAACAGCACCAAAATTGGTGCTCATTTGATCAGCAAATTTAACCAATGTTAGGGAGGTTAATTTTGTATGCCTGTCTACCAAGAGAGGTCAGGTGTTACTGACGTAGAGGACATACCAATCAAAGTTTAAGGAGGGAATAGTAACTTCACCCTACGTCTGCAAGTTAATGTGTGTATATATATATATATATATATATATATTATATATATACATATATATATATATATATATCCAAATAAGCCAAATATATTTTTGATACATTAATGTCTGGATTCTCTTAACGACCAGGGTTCGCTTCCTGGCCGTTCATAAGCTCTTGTCTTTGTATGATTTCGCCTAGGGCTCTGATCCCGAGGTCGTTAATAGAATCCAGACATTAATGTATCAAAGATATATATGGGTTATTTGAATATGAAAAACACGTCTAAATGTGCAAAATTTATCATATATATATATATATATATATATATTATGGCTGATCATCGCAACTACCGCAGTCACAACAAATACGTCTTATTCGACCTAGAATAAGAGAGAGCTTGTCCCTTTTATCTTAAGTGAAGACAGTACTTATCAAACAGATAATTAACGGTACATGGTCTGTGGTTGAATGAAAGAAAATCCTATAGTTGGTGTACTCATTGGTACAAATTTATGGATTTCTCAACACCACTGTTGAAACATTTGTTGTAATTTCTCAGCCGTTGTCATCAAGTTTACGCCAAGGCACTTAAGAAATGATAAAGCTAGCTACACGAAGATGGCTATGCAATACTGAAAATGGACAATCAATAGCTTCTTTTTTTGCATCTGACCTTTGCATGTAACTGACGACTAGCTTTTAACACGGCATTACATTATATATCATTGACAACATTGCACCTGCATTTGAGACTAATGTATCTCCTATTTTGCTATTTGATTTATGATACAGAATAGTCTTCCTTGTGACGAGCCGAGAGAAAGGTTAGGACTCAAAGGCAGGAAGCAATCAACTGATTAGTATTATTAAAGAACACTCTCCTTTATATACAAAACCTCAAGGCAACTGGAAAATACATGTTCGAGAAATGACAATGTTACATAGGCGACACATAGACATGTTTGCTCTGGTTCTTTTTAGTGCGAGGGAAGAGCGCAGATACAAGCATAATATATACAAAATAATTTATGTACGATCGTGTGACACACGGTTGGTACACCCTGAAGTGGAAAAGTGTTACATAGGACTTAATGGGTATCCGTCTATACGAGATGAATTAATCTTTTTAGTCACTTATTTCACAGCGTTATAGCCAATTTTTTTTCCTCCAATTCTTATCCTGGCCGCCTAACCATGACCTAGCTTTTACCTACTGTTTCCTGCATCCCAATTTTCTTTCCTGTTTTCCGCTGGCCATCAATGCTAATTATATTAGAAATCATCATCATCACTTTTGTGGCAAGAAGAAGTTAGATCTATTTAACAATTCAAATACAGAATTAGTTCATATCATAAGCTATTCTACTGTTCTGCTCGCTCACATGCATCTACAGTACATATATACATACATACTAGAACTCATATATATATATATATATATATATACACACACACACACACATATATATATATATATATGTATGTGTGTGTGTGTGTGTGTGGAAAGTACGTGAACTGATACGTGATAAACATAAAATATATGTTATAGCCACGAAAATCTTTTCCCCGTTTTTTGGTGGGTATAACACACACGTAGATGCAAACACAGACAGCCAAACAGACAGACAGACACACACACACACATATATATATATATATATGTGTGTGTGTGTGTGTGTGTGCGTGTGCGCGCACGCGTGTTCAGCCGCATCCATTAAGATGGGCTGGCTTCAAGGAAAAAACAATACAATGGTCACTATAGTATCCATTTTAACTAATTAGATAGATATAAATTTTGCGAGACCCCCATCCTTTCTCAGATTAGCTCCCACATCCATATTTAATAATGAGAATTTCCCTCGATATATTTCCCACCAACTCTGGAATTTTAACTTAAAAAAAGGTATCCTTCAAAAACTGAATCCAGTTTCATTATCTGGAACACGACCTTCAACTAAATTAGCACTGAATACCATGAGTGCCAGCACCACGCCATTACATAATGTTCCTTCATGGAGCTGCAACATTTTCGTTTCGGTTGGGGTTAGGGTCATTTTGTTATTTTGCCGTGAAGCTTAAAAAAAAAAATTAGCGTGAGTGACTGTTATTTGGGTTTGCTTATGAATCTCCAAAAATGAACTAAATTAATCTAGTTTTCTGACTATATTAGCAAAATTCAATTCGGAGGTTTCATTATTTTTCATTTCGTGGTTATAATATACAAACACACACACAATATATATATATATATATATATATACATAAATGCAACTATAAGAGAGATTACTAGAGTGCCATATGTGTATGAGATTATGGTGAGGGCTAGATGGAGATGGTTTGGGCATGCCCTTTGCACTCCCCAAGAAAGACCAGTTCACCAATCGTTTAACTGGACCCCACAATGTACTAGAAGAGTTGGAAGACCCAGGCCTACATAGCTGAGGACTATGATGCGTAACGTAGATGATGATGAATGGATATGTATTAAGTTAAAAGCTCAAGATAGAGACGACTGACAAAATCTAACCGAGGCCCTTTGCGTCAATAGGCGTAAGAGATCATGATGATGATTAATTTGGTATTTGTACGTATAAAACATATTTCTCAGAAATAATCATGAGATTGTTTATACCTAAGCTTACTTAGGCCTGTTTGAAACCAATGATTCTATCATTACGAATCAAACCCTTAGATTTGCAGTCTTATTCTGCACTAATTATTTAGAATATATTACCGTTGTTTCCTTATGACCGTACTTCGAAAAAGGTGTAGTCACTTAAAGACAAAAAAGTCCCGTCTCTCTCTCTCTCTCTCTCTCTCTCTCTCTCTCTCTCAGGAATATATTACCGTTATTTCACAGCTGTTTTCATATGACTGTACTTCCGAACAGGCGTAGTCACTCACCAGTTGAAAAATACCCGCATCTCTCTCTCTCTCTCTCTCTCTCTCTCTCTCTCTCTCTCACATTGGTTTGGTTCATGACCCTGAATTGTTTACCAGGGTGTGGCCGTTCCGCATCTGAAGATGACAAGACCCGCGAACCCGACAATGGACAATGCAGCTAAACTCCATTATTATATATTTCAGCTGATGCAATTCCATAATTATCAAGACCCTTGAGTTAATTATATCAACGTGAATACCACTTTTCAAAATAAACATGAATAATAATATGAGATATTCAAATACAGCAAGTATTACAAGAGAAAAATACCTAAAGAAAGTTTTTTTTTTTTTTTTTTTTTTTTTTGCTTACGACTACATGAATGTGCAGAGAAGCAAACATGAAATCAAATATAAAAAATATATTTTATTTACAAGTGCATTGAAAAATTTAGCATTTACAATAGGAGTTCCCTTCGTTCTTAAAGGCTGTGAATTGTTAACATCAAACTGCATAACAGTGGAAATAAAACGGACATGTTCTCCACTCTTCCCGTTTAAAGTTCAGGCAAGACCATTTTTAGTGCCACATACTCATAATGACATTGGAAACTTTTATTTCCGTGTTTTGTCTTCATGGTTTGCCCCAGTTAAAAAGTTGAAATTCAGTGCTAGAATTCAGTCTCCAATAAAAATCTAAATTGAAGGAATTTATCACATTAATGCCTTCTTGTATAACGGCAAAATAAATTTCTTTGATTTTTTTTTTTTTCTAGTTTAAGGTCGTATAGTATTTTTTCACTGAATAGGTTTCGTGGATATCACTCTAGTAAGACCTCTAGCAGAAATAAGGTCACGGACTGAGGCTACCGTGACATAATTCCATTAAGTTTACCAGTCATGCATCCCGTCAATTAGGTTTTCTTGCTGTGCTTTACCCTACTCCGATAAGCTAAAGTTACTTCTAAAGAAATCATTTATTTATTTAAATTATTTAACCATGGGTGATTGGAGGATAGATGTGAGAGAGGCAAGAGAGCGTGCTAGAAATAGGAATGAATGGCGAGCGATTGTGACACAGTTCCGGTAGGCCCTGCTGCTTCCTCCGGTGCCTTAGATGACCGCGGAGGTAGCAGCAGTAGGGGATTCAGCATTATGAAGCTTCATCTGTGGTGGATAATGTGGGAGGGTGGGCTGTGGAACCCTAGCAGTACCAGCTGAACTCGGTTGAGTCCCTGGTTAGGCTGAAGGAACGTAGAGAGTAGAGGTCCCCTTTTTTGTTTTGTTTCATTTGTTGATGTCGGCTACCCCCAAAATTGGGGGAAGTGCCTTTGGTATATGTATGTATGTATGTATTTAACCATAGAATCTGGTTTTCATACAGTTAGTAAGAACCTCATATGATCCAGTTTTAATATTCAGTCTCGACTCAGTCACTCTCTGACTAAGGTCACGACACTCTCCTGTGACGGGCCGAGAGAGAGGGTTGTGAACTCAAAGGCAAGATGCAATCAACTGAGTTGTTTATTAAAGAACACTCTCCTTTATATACAAAATCTCAAGGCAACAGGAAAATACATGTTCGAGAAAGTGACAATGTTACATAGGCGACACACAGACATGTTTGTTCTGGTTCTTTTTAGTGCGAGGGAAGAGCGCAGATACAAGCATAATATATACAAAATAATTTATGTACGATCGTGTGACACACGGTTGGTACACTCCTTTTCAGAACCCCCCTACTCCAGATACCGCCTTCAGGGACGACTACTCAAGTATGTACCACCACCAGTGCTGGTTCTGCTTTAGTCATGAGACACATTTCAGAATTCAGTCTCGAAAATACATTTGGTAGAGATAGTGAAAACGAAGGTTGGATTGAATTATTATTCTTATATCACAAAGGAATATGTATATGTGCATACAGCATGTTCTCTTCAATGAATTTTACATTTAAAACTTTCTTATAGGGTGAAACGTGTTATCAATCTCACAGTAAAAGATTGATGGTGAAGAAGATGATAAAGTCTTTTCGTTTCCGATCCTCTATCTTATCTCAACTATAAATAACCTTATACATATTACATGGACACGAACAGAGCAGAAAAACATATATAATAGCTATAAGTATGCATGCCATTGTTAGAAACAATTTATACCCTGTTCTATTAGACATTCTGATAAAGGTAGCATGAACTTTTCACATTAGATGAACAGGAATAATAAAATACGTAAATTACGAAATGAAAATTAACGAAACCTACAATAAACTGTTTTTATTTACGGTTATTTTTACTATTTCTTGAAAGGTAATTTTTTCGATATTCTAATAATATCTATTTGCAGCTAATTTCTAACCCATGAAGGTAAAAAAATAAGTACAAACATGTAAACAATCAGCAAATACTACTCAAAATAAAACTAACTACAGGGGCACTTAGTAGAGCATACACGTCCGCCGCGGTAGCTTATTTCTCGATCTTTTGCTTGACCTTGACCTTTACCTTTGACCTTAACATGTATTAATTGGCGTAGATTTTCATACATTCAAATATGAACCAAGTTTGAAGTCTCTGTGAAAACGATGTACAAACTTATCGCTGATTACATGCATTGGACACTTTGCTTGACCGTGACCTTGAACTTTGACCTTGACCTTCCAAAATTTAATCATTTCCATCTTTTTTACACAACAGTTAATCCAGACAAGTTAAATTACTCGACAATTAAATTGGGGCCAGGAAGCTGTTCCCAAACAAACAAACACACAAACAGGGGGTAAAACATAACCTCCTTCCAACTTCATTGGCGGATGTAAATATAGGACCTTGACCTTCCAAAATTTAATCATTTCCATCTTTCTACACAACAGTTAATCCAGGCAAGTTAAATTACTCTACAATTAAAATTGTGGCCAGGAAGCTGTTCCCAAACAAACAAACACACAAACAGGGGGTAAAACATAACCTCCTTCCAACTTCATTGGCGGATGTAAATATATAAAAAAGTGCAATTTCAATGACGCCCGCCACTGCATCGCATACACACAAACTCACAAAACATAACCTCTCTCCACCTTCGTTGGCGGATGTAAATATATAAAAAGTGCAATTTCTATGACGCCCTGCACCGCATCGCCTCCCAAGATTATGCTTGCATGAGTTTCGCAAATAAAGTCAGAGAAACGAAATATATCAGAATGATTAAGGCGCTTCTTTGCCTTTCCTTGTAATTTCAGGGAATTTTTCAATGGCTCATCCTTTGAGGCCTTAATCCCAGCGATGTGCAGAAAATGAACGATGCCTCACTTTAATTCTGACCTTGAGGATTTCGCAATTATAAAAAAATAAGAATTGGTCTATATCGGATAGTTGAATCAGTAGAACTTCAAAAGTTCAAAGTTGGAGCAAATGCTTTTTTTGTTGATCAGGCGGACATGAGTCTTTTTATAGTTTATATATGACATATTTGTTTTTGACGTAGTTAATAGTTTATATATGACATATTTGTTTTTGACGTTGTTAATAGTTTATATAGGACATATCTGTTTTGACGTTGTTGCCTTTTTTAGAATGATTTATTGTTAATTTGTTCTCTTCATTTATTTATTTCCTTATTTCCTTTCCTCACTGGGCTATTTTTCCCTATTGGGGCCCCTGGGCTTATATCATCTTGCTTTTCCAACTAGGGTTGTAGCTTGGATAGTAATAATAATAATAATAATATAAGATGTTAAAGGGACAAAGTTTATCTTTTTGGGGGGGGAGGAGGAAAGTTTGGTATCGAAAATAATAATTGATAAGTAATAATTTGATTCTAAAATGACCTTGATCTCACTATCTGATTTGCATACTTTTATTATTATTATTATTATTATTATTATTATTATTATTATTATTATTATTATTATTATTATTATTATTATTATTACACTCTAAGCTACAACCATAGTTGGAAAAGCAGGATGCTATAAGGCCAAGGGCTCCAACAGGGAAAAATAGCCCACTGAAGAAAGGAAACAAGGAAATAAATAAACTAAAAGAGAGTAATGAACAATCAAAATAAAATACTTTAAGAAAAGTAAAATCATTAAATTAGATCTTCGATATATAAACTATCACAAAAAAAAAATCTGAAAGTTTACTAAACAAAAAATAACAAAAAATATTTTTTTAAATCAGGTAAGGATGTAATTAGGGCTGGACTTAAAAGATAGATGTTATTAGTCAATTTAGTTTTTCTTTCCTAGAAAACCCAGTCAAGGATGACTTAAGATGTTTCCTGGAAGAGGTGAAGAAATCATTTCAATTGACAAAATCATCTTCTTGTGGTAAAAGTGAAAAGGAAATATGGTTTTTACCCATTAGAAATGAATCCTGGTTCATTAAATTAAGTTATAATAAGCCTAATAATTTTAATAATTATACTAATAATATAAATTCTAGCAATAATAATAATAATAACAACAAAAACAATAATAATAATAATAATAATAATTTTAACTATTTTCACAATAACAATTAATAACTTAAATAAAAATGATTTAGAGGCACTATTGAAATTCAAATATTGAAATTCACGTACTTTCTCTCTCTCTCTCTCTCTCTCTCTCTCTCTCTCTCTCTCTTTCTAGAAGTTTTTTTTTACTCATCCTTCTTCTAACCTCTCACATCCATGACACATTTATCCACCCTAAAACGTCGCTGACCCCAAAATACTAACTCCTCCTCCTCCTCATTTTCCTCCTCCTACAGCCTCGCCTCGCCTAAATCTACTTCTCCAACTTCCTCCTCCAACTCAACATCTCATTACTCTTCCCATTCCTTACTTTCCTCCTACTCTGCCTCTCGTCATTCTTACTCTCCTCCTCCTTTTCCTCTTTAATCTGCACAAAGTATCCGAGAGATGGAACATAGGAAAGAAGTAACCAACAATAGCCAAAGAAAACATAAAAAAGAAGGAAGCAAGTGTAGCCAGAGGAAACACAAAGTATCCGAAAACTCAAACATAAGAAAGAAGGAACCAAGTGTAGCCAAAGAAAACATGAGAAAGAAGGAACCAACAGTCGCCAAAGAAAACATAAGAAAGAAGGAACCAACAATAGCCAAAGAAAACGCAAGAAAAAAGGAACCAAGTGTAGCCAAAGAAAACATAAAGTATCCGAAAACTCAAACATAACAAAGAAGGAACCAACAGTAGCCAAAGAAAACATAAGAAAGAAGGAACCAAATGTGTCCCAGGAAAACTATGAATAAAGAAATGATGGAATAGATATAATAAATAACTTGTAAAGAAAATATAAATCAGAAGAAAAGTTCACAGACACGAATGAAAAGGGAGATAAAGAAAACATACATGTAACCACCAACTAGATTCCTTCCTTGGTCGACAGAAGACGTTTATATGAGAATTTTCATGTTTCGGGGATACTGTAATGACTAGATATCAGTCAGGAAAGGAAAGGTCAGGAGTTGAACAAGGTGGGGTGGCGGTGAAATGGGGGCCATAATTCGACCCCCCCCCCCAAAAAAAAAAAAAAAAATAAAAATAAAATCCTGCTGTGACAATCAAGATATGTAATTAAGAGCTTATCAGACGCGATTTAAATTACTGAATGAACTTTTATCATTATCAATTCGCCATTTTCGTGTCTGTCCAGTGTTTGTTGAACGGATACATAAGTAGAAAAACTGGTATATAATGTGTGTAAATTTTACATTCATATACATGTGTATGCATGAGATATAGCAACACGAATGAAAAGAGAAACGCTCCAGGAATACGGAGAAAAGAGAGAGAGAGAGAGAGAGAGAGAGAGAGAGAGAGATAATTTCCTACTTATACATACATATATATATATATGAAGCAACACGAATGAATAGAAAAACGCTCCAGGAATACGGAAAGAGAGAGAGAGAGCGAGAGAGAGAGAGAGAGAGAGAGAGAGAGAGAGAGAGAATTTCCTACTTATACATACATATATATATATATGAAGCCACACGAATGAATAGAAAAACGCTCCAGGAATACGAAGAGAGAGAGAGAGAGAGAGAGAGAGAGAGAGAATTTCCTACTTATACATACATATATATATATGAAGCAACATGAATGAATAGAAAAACGCTCCAGGAATACGAAGAGAGAGAGAGAGAGAGAGAGAGAGAGAGAGAGAGAATTTCCTACTTATAAATACATATATATATGAAGCAACACGAATGAAGAGAAAAACGCTCCAGGAATACGGAGGAGAGAGAGAGAGAGAGAGAGAGAGAGAGAGAGAATTTCCTACTTATACATACATATAGGCTATATATGAAGCAACACGAATGAATAGAAAAACGCTCCAGGAATACGAAGAGAGAGAGAGAGAGAGAGAGAGAGAGAGAGAGAGAGAGAGAGCAATCTTCCGTGAGCGTCTG
>NC_090746.1:117814376-117816876 GCF_036898095.1 Palaemon carinicauda | reverse complement strand
ATAATAATAATAATAATAATAATAATAACTGTATTTAGAACATTAAATCACTGAAAAGTAACTACTTAATTAAGTTAATAAAACGATAAATCAAGATAATATCAATTCATATTTGGCAAGGTTCATAATACGAGCTCGTAACTTCTCGATTAGAATGTTTTCATTGACTAATATTATTATAAATTTTGTAAAAATCTATCCCTAAGATTGAGAACTCCCAATCAAAATATAAAACGCTAGTACAGTTGGACGCTTGAATTCATAGCACACCTCGCTCTAAGTGCATACTGTCATACGCTTCCTGTATGGTCATTTACCCTCTATCTTTCCTTACAATAACTGCTTAGTTACTAGCTTCGCAGTTAGGGTGTTTCAAGGTGCACTTTCTAAGAGTGAGGTGTGCCAGAAATACACGTGTCCAACTGTAATTAATGAAAATAGGACAATAGGACAAGCCTTATGGTATGCCACTTCAAGAAAATCCTTCGATAACTTGCTTAAAAATATTTGCCATTTCTTCTTTTTTTTTTTTTTTTTTTTTTGAAAATTTTAAACATATAATAGTTCTAAGGTAAATTAAAATCCGCACATTTCATTCCTTCATCTTGAATATATAGGAATGTCTAACAATTAAAATTCTGAAATTTTCTGGTTGGTTTTATTATTATTATTATTATTATTATTATTATTATTATTATTTATTATTATTATTATTATTATTTAGTACAAGCCAAGCTATAACCCGAGTTTGAACAGCAAGATGTTATGAGCCAAAGGGCTCCAACAGGGAAAAAATATCCAGTGAGGAAAGGAAACGGGGAAATAATACTATATGTGAAGTAATAAGCAATAATAATAAATATTCTAAGAACAGTAACAACAGTAAATTAAATCTCGCATTTTTTAACTATACAAACTTAAAAAAAAAAGAGGAAGCGATATAACACAGAACACCGTGCCCGAGTGTATCCTCAAGCAAGAGAACTCTAATCCAAGGACAGTTGAAGGCCATGGTACAGAGGCTATGGCACTATCCAAGACTAGAGAACAATGGTTTGATCCTTTTTCTAGAAGAGCTTAGAACTGCTTAGAAGGCACCTTAATGTTTTGGGTGGAGTATTTGTTGTATAATGGTGACAGCATCATTCTCACCAAAATCTAAATTGTTCAAATTATTATCACCATTATAAAAACAAAACTTTATTAATGAAAGTCAAAAGGAAACTAAAAAAGGTTTGAGACTTCTTCATTATTATGCTCGTTAAATTTACTTTTATTTGAACAGGTTATCCCATCCAACATTGATTTCTGGATAAGGCTACCATATAACATGAACTATATTACATTCTAAGTGGGGATACCTTCACGTGGTGAAAGGGTTTGTGTATCGCCATGATCAGCAAAGCTTGTACTAGTCAGGGCACCCCATTCAAGTTTGTTTGCTATGAGCGATCAGACTGAAGCCTCCACCCTCACCAATAGCCAGTGGCTAGTGTGGTGATGAAAATGGCCAAACCTCAGACATGACTATGGACGTATCAGCTTTTGTGATTTCTACACATGACTATGGACATGTCCGAGGCCTTCAATCCTGCTGTGAACAACGAACTAAAAACCGATGCATATGTTGTTATTGTAAATTATTATTTACACATTAGTAAAAGTAAGAAGCTCTGAATGAAACGCCATGGGAAACGAGAGAGAGAGAGAGAGAGTGAGAGAGAGAGAGAGAGACAGAGAGAGAGAGAGAGAGAGAGAGAGAAAGAGAGTATTTACAAATTAATTTACTTTAAAGCACCAGTAAATCATTATTAGAGAGAGAGAGAGAGAGAGGAGAGAGTGAGAGAGAGAGAGTGTGTGTATTTACAATTAATTTTCTTTAATGCACCAGTAAATCATTATTATTGAGAGAGAGAGAGAGAGAGAGAGAGAGAGAGAGAGAGATCAAAATTAATGCATTCATTTCGAAACGCAAAATCTTCGATGTACAATTTTTCTCCTATTTCTCGTTTAGTGAATCGTTCTGCACGAATACCATCGAGGAAGCAAAAAAAGGTATTGAAATCTAGGTGTGGACGCAACAGCATGCATTTATAATGCCATCGGGAATAGCCACACTCCAGGTGGAACAATGTTTACTTTCAGACATGGCCCACGGTAATGAAGGTCAGAGGGGGAGACGGCGAGTGCCCCTCCCCCCCCCCCTAAAAATAGACTCGCTGGATTGCGGAAAGAGATGAGTAACGCTGAGCGAAGATAGGAGATTGTCTATTTTCGAAATTTGAAGACTCTGACGTTCTCATGCTGGATATGCATAGAAAAATAATCATGTTTTCGATTTTTTTTTTTTTTTTTAGGGGGAGGTAATTACGTCAGTGAATACATTATAAAAAATATATATGATACTTAAATCTATCTGATTTCCATCCATAAAATTCCATTTATCCCTGCGATTGAAAATTAATTTGCTTACGAAATATTAAAAAAAAATACATTAAAC
>NC_090746.1:117796876-117811876 GCF_036898095.1 Palaemon carinicauda | reverse complement strand
TATATATATATATTTATATATATATATATATATATATACATATATATATATATATATATATACACACACACATATATATATATATATATATATACATATATATATATATATATATATATAAAATATACATACACACACAATTCTATATATATGCATAAGTGAGTGTCTATCTGTCTCTCTTTCTCTCCCTCTGTGTATATGTATATATATATATATACACACATACATATATATAAATATACATATACTGTATATATATGTATACATATGTATAAAAAACATACATGAGTATATATATGTATATATATATACATGTGAATATATATGTATATATACATACATACATACATACATACATACATACAGAACATGTTATGAATATAATACTAACACCCTAATATTAGGCAAAGAGAATCCATTCCACAGTGAGATGAAGGAAGAAGGAAGAAACCCAATGCATGGAAGGGAATATGTAAAGAAAATCAATGCACCATGAAGGTTATTTACGAAAGTTCCTATATAAACAGACAATCTCCAATAAAAACGAAGAAACAAACAATGTCCGAAATAGGTCACAGCGGAAACAGTAATCTAGGATATACAGAGAAGCAATGTCCTGATGATACAAGGAAACAATGTTCCAAAAGAGGTCACCGCCAGAGAGAGAGAGAGAGAGAGAGAGAGAGAGAGAGAGAGAGAGAGGCTTTCTTCCCAGATGGCTGGTTTCCCCGTCTCTCCCTGCCTTGGCATGACACAGGACGATAGCAAAAGGGGAAAAAACAATCAGAGTATGAAGAAGCAGAGACGGCGTTGGTGAAGCAAGGAGGAGGAGGAAGAATGGAGGAAGGAGGAGCAGGAGGAAGGAGGAGCAGGAGGGGCAAGGGGTAGGAGGAAAGGATATTTGATGCATTTCAGCACGATATTTTGGTGCAGTATTATGCAACGTTTAACGAACCATTTTTTTTTCCCCAAACATCGACTTTCCTTGACTTGTGTATATCTTGTGACCGACTTTGTATACACCTCACGGAGTATAAATTTGGGGTCTCCTCTCGTAAAATTGATTGAAAACTTGATTTTGCAATGCATCTATTTTATAAGCATGCGAGGAAAATTGTAAGAACAGACCTCGTACACATACAAACATACACACTACGACTTTCCTTGACTTCTGTATATCTTGTGACCGACTTTGTATACCCCTCAGTGTATAAATTTGGGGTCTCCTTTCGTCAAATTGATTGAAAACATGATTTTGCAATGCATCTATTTTATAAGCATGCGAGGGAAATTGTAAGAACAGACCTAGTACACATACAAACATACACACAACGACTTTCCTTGACTTGTGTATATCTAGTGACCGACTTTGTATACCCCTCATTGTATAAATTTGGGGTCTCCTCTCGTGAAATTGATTGAAAACATGATTTTGCAATGCATTTATTTTATAAGCATGCAAGGAAATTGTAAGAACAGACTTAGTACACATACAAACATACACACTACGACTTTCCTTGACTTGTGTATATAATGTGACCTACTTTGTATACACCTCAGTGTATAAATCTGGGTCACCCTTCGTAAGACTTATTGAAAAGATGAACAATTTATAATGCATTTTACAGGCACGCAAGGAAATTGTAAGAACAGACCTAGCACACGTACAAACACACGCACTGGAGTGACCCAGAGGCCACACGAATTTCTCTAATTCCGGCTTAGGCTAGCGAAAGAACACAGCCTGGTCAAGAGATATCATCCTTTTCATCAAGGGAACTTTTACAATTCCAGGGAAAGAGAATAGAACGTAAATGTTATCTAGGTAACTGAATTACATCAGGCTTACGATGTTCATTGTCTTGATATAATATGAAGAATATTATATGAACACAAATATATGTGTATATATATATATATATATATATATATACATATATATATATGTATATATATGTATATATATATATATAATTATATACATATATATATATACATATAATATATATATACATATATATATACTGTATATATGTATATGTATATATATATATATATATATATATAAATATATAAAAATATAGTTAAAATGTATGTAAGTGTAACATATCAAATTTGCATGCCTTATTCTCCTTAGAGAGAGAGAGAGAGAGAGAGAGAGAGAGAGAGGGCTATTTCCTCGTTAACAACAATTATTTCCTTTTCGAATAAAGTAGCTCCTACCTACCCAGACAGCCTTCTCCAAGGACACCACCCATGAGGGTCTTATGTCAAGGGCGTCTGTCATTTCCCGGTGGCCATCGATTCTATAGTGCCATGACTATGCAATATAGCATGGCGCTTAAGCATAACATTATAATAATATCACTTATAGTACTACTAAAGGATAGTAATAATAAATATGACGATAATGATGAAATAATCATGATTAAAAATTATCATACTGATGAAATAATCATGATAAAAACGATATTGAAATAATCATGATAACACTGATGAAATAATCTTGATAAAAATTATCATACTGATGAAATAATCAAGTTAAAAACGATGATACCGATGAAATAATCATGATAAAAATGATGATAATGATGAAATAATCATGATAAAAACGATGATACTGATGAAAGAATCATGATAAAATGATGATACTGATGAAATAAAAATGATAAAAATGATCATACTGATGAAATAATCATGATAAAAACTATGATACAGATGAAATAATCATCATAAAAATGATGATACTGAAACAATCATGATAAAAATGATGACACTGATGAAACAATCAAGATAAAAACGATGATACTGATGAAATAATCATGATAAAAATTAGGATACTGATAAAATGATCATGATAAAAACCATGATACTAATGAAATAATCATGACACCAATAATAATATTTTAAATATATCTTAAAAATTATGGTAATTTGTAAACTTAACCGCCTCAGATTATATTCAGAGTTTACAATAATACAACACTTTAAAAAACTTCCTGAAAAACATTTCAATTTTAATGTTACGATTTTTTTTTACCATTTTAGATCAAACTCCAAAATTCTTTTCAACTCGGAGCAAATGCAAATGGCGTTGAATATCACAAACGGTTTTACCGTGACTCCGAAAATAGAGAAAACTAGAATTTAGACTTTACGGAATTTGATACATTTGAAGGAGGGACCTAAAGACTTTGAGATACAAACTGAAATATCAAGATTATCATTATTATTTTGTCAATATAAACAACGTTTAATGAGAATTTATGATTGAAAAATATTATTAACCAACAATATTAATATTACAAAGAGTTTTACCGTGACTCCGAAAATAGAGAAAACTAGAATTTAGACTTTACGGAATTTGATACATTTGAAGGAGATACCTGAAGACTTTGAGATACAAACTGAAATATCAAGATTATCATTATTATTTTGCCAATATAATCAACGTTTAATGAGAATTTATGATTGAAAAATATTATTAACCAACAATATTAATATTACAAAGAGTTTTACCGTGACTCCGAAAATAGAGAAAACTAGAATTTAGACTTTACGGAATTTGATACATTTGAAGGAGGTACCTAAAGACTTTAAGATACAAACTGAAATATCAAGATTATCATTATTAATTTGCCAATATAATCAATGTTTAAAGAGGCATTTTTCTTTAAGTTCCGAGAATTTATGATTGAAAAATATAATTAACCAACAATAATAATACTGATAATGATTTGAGATACAAACTGAAACATCAAGATTATCATTATTATTTTACAGATATAATCAACGTTTAATGAGGTATTTTTCTTTAAATTCTGAGAATCTATGATTGAAAAATATAATTAACAGAAATAAAAATAATGTTAACAATGATAATCTTTGAAATATCAAGATTATCATTATCATTTTGCCAATATAATCAACGTTTAAGGAGGTATTTTTCTATAAATTCTGAGAATTTATGATTGAAAAATATAATTAAAAGAAACAAAAATAATATTAACAATGATAATTTTCTCATTAATTTGCAGATATAATCAACGTTTAATGAGGTATTTTTCTTTAAATTCTGAGAATTTATGATTGAAAAATAAAATTAACAGAAAAAAAAATAATATTAACAATGATAATTTTCTCATGACGTTAGTTTCTTTCCGATATATTAATCACATGAATCAATGAGGTATTTTTCTTTAAATTCTGAGAATTTATGATTGAAAAATATAATTAACAGAAACAAAAATAATATTAACAATGATAATTTTCTCATGACATTAGTTTCTTTCCGATATATTAATCACATGAATCAATGAGGTATTTTTCTTTAAATTCTGAGAATTTATGATTGAAAAATATAATTAACAGAAACAAAAATATTAACAATGATAATCTTATCATGACATTAGTTTCTTTCCGATATATTAATCACATGAATCAAGTCGGTACATTTTTTTTCCTTATGAATATTTAGTGCTGTATCTGATACCATACGAACATTCAGGACGTAGGGATTACAGTATGTACTAAAGGAGAAGAATAGTATTCCCTTCCTACCGAATAAAGTTTAGGTAAAATTACAACCCTGAAGTACCCTACTTTTAAGAAACGTTAAAGTTACAAAGTAGGGGAAGTAAGTAAGGAAGAAGGGTTTGTGAAAAAAAAAAAAAAAAAAAAAAACTTGTGCGATTATGTAAGCCATGTTGGCTGGATACTTAGATGAACTGAGGAAGTTTTAACCTTTGCCAAATATAAGACAAGATTTCCCCCTAATACCACTGGCTCTTTTACCACAGCTCCTTTATTCGAACAGGAAGCTAATTTTTCAGGAGAATGAAAAAGGAGTTCGGGTTTGAAAAAACTAGAGAGATAATGTAAGCCATGTTGGCTGGATACTTAGATGAACTGAGGAAGTTTTAACCTTTGCCAAATATAAGACAGGATTTCCTCCTACTATCACTGGCTCTTTTACCACAGCTCCTTTATTCGAAGAGGAAGCTAATTTTTCAGGAGAATGAAAAAGGAGTTCGGGTTTGAAAAAACTTGAGAGATAATGTAAGTCGTGTTGGCTGGATACTTAGATGAACTGAGGAAGTTTTAACCTTTGCCAAATATAAGACAAGATTTCCCCCTAATACCACTGGCTCTTTTACCACAGCTCCTTTATTCGAAGAGGAAGCTAATTTTTCAGGAGAATGAAAAGGAGTTCGGGTTTGAAAAAACTAGAGAGATAATGTAAGCCATGTTGGCTGGATACTTAGATGAACTGAGGAAGTTTTAACCTTTGCCAAAATATAAGACAAGATTTCCCCCTAATACCACTGGCTCTTTTACCACAGCTCCTTTATTCGAAGAGGAAGCTAATTTTTCAGGAGAATGAAAAAGGAGTTCGGGTTTGAAAAAACTAGAGAGATAATGTAAGCCATGTTGGCTGGATACTTAGATGAACTGAGGAAGTTTTAACCTTTGCCAAATATAAGACAGGATTTCCTCCTACTATCACTGGCTCTTTTACCACAGCTCCTTTATTCGAAGAGGAAGCTAATTTTTCAGGAGAATGAAAAAGGAGTTCGGGTTTGAAAAAACTTGAGAGATAATGTAAGTCGTGTTGGCTGGATACTTAGATGAACTGAGGAAGTTTTAACCTTTGCCAAATATAAGACAAGATTTCCCCCTAATACCACTGGCTCTTTTACCACAGCTCCTTTATTCGAAGAGGAAGCTAATTTTTCAGGAGAATGAAAAAGGAGTTCGGGTTTGAAAAAACTAGAGAGATAATGTAAGCCATGTTGGCTGGATACTTAGATGAACTGAGGAAGTTTTAACCTTTGCCAAATATAAGACAAGATTTCCCCCTAATACCACTGGCTCTTTTACCACAGCTCCTTTATTCGAAGAGGAAGCTAATTTTTCAGGAGAATGAAAAAGGAGTTCGGGTTTGAAAAAACTAGAGAGATAATGTAAGCCATGTTGGCTGGATACTTAGATGAACTGAGGAAGTTTTAACCTTTGCCAAATATAAGACAGGATTTCCTCCTACTATCACTGGCTCTTTTACCACAGCTCCTTTATTCGAAGAGGAAGCTAATTTTTCAGGAGAATGAAAAAGGAGTTCGGGTTTGAAAAAACTTGAGAGATAATGTAAGTCGTGTTGGCTGGATACTTAGATGAACTGAGGAAGTTTTAACCTTTGCCAAATATAAGACAAGATTTCCCCCTACTATCACTGGCTCTTTTACCACAGCTCCTTTATTCGAACAGGAAGCTAATTTTTCAGGAGAATGAAAGAGAGTTCGGGTTTGAAAAAACTTGAGAGATAATGTAAGTCGTGTTGGCTGGATACTTAGATGAACTAAGGAAGTTTTAACCTTTGCCAAATATAAGACAAGATTTCCCCCTACTATCACTGGCTCTTTTACCACAGCTCCTTTATTCGAACAGGAAGCTAATTTTTCAGGAGAATGAAAAAGGAGTTCGGGTTTGAAAAAACTTGAGAGATAATGTAAGTAGAGTTGGCTGGATACTTAGATGAACTGAGGAAGTTTTAACCTTTGCCAAATATAAGACAGGATTTCCTCCTACTATCACTGGCTCTTTTACCACAGCTCCTTTATTCGAAGAGGAAGCTAATTTTTCAGGAGAATGAAAAAGGAGTTCGGGTTTGAAAAAACTTGAGAGATAATGTAAGTCGTGTTGGCTGGATACTTAGATGAACTGAGGAAGTTTTAACCTTTGCCAAATATAAGACAGGATTTCCTCCTACTATCACTGGCTCTTTTACCACAGCTCCTTTATTCGAACAGGAAGCTAATTTTTCAGGAGAATGAAAAAGGAGTTCGGGTTTGAAAAAACTTGAGAGATAATGTAAGTCGTGTTGGCTGGATACTTAGATGAACTGAGGAAGTTTTAACCTTTGCCAAATATAAGACAGGATTTCCCCCTACTATCACTGGCTCTTTTACCACAGCTCCTTTATTCGAACAGGAAGCTAATTTTTCAGGAGAATGAAAAAGGAGTTCGGGTTTGAAAAAACTTGAGAGATAATGTAAGTCGTGTTGGCTGGATACTTAGATGAACTGAGGAAGTTTTAACTTCTGCCAAATATAAGACAAGATTTTCCCCCTACTATCACTGGCTCTTTTACCACAGCTCCTTTATTCGAACAGGAAGCTAATTTTTCAGGAGAATGAAAAAGGAGTTCGGGTTTGAAAAAACTTGAGAGATAATATAAGTCGTGTTGGCTGGATACTTAGATGAACTGAGGAAGTTTTAACCTTTGCCAAATATAAGACAAGATTTCCCCCTACTATCACTGGCTCTTTTACCACAGCTCCTTTATTCGAACAGGAAGCTAATTTTTCAGGAGAATGAAAAAGGAGTTCGGGTTTGAAAAAACTTGAGAGATAATGTAAGTCGTGTTGGCTGGATACTTAAATGAACTGAGGAAGTTTTAACCTTTGCCAAATATAAGACAAGATTTCCCCCTACTATCACTGGCTCTTTTACCACAGCTCCTTTATTCGAACAGGAAGCTAATTTTTCAGGAGAATGAAAGAGAGTTCGGGTTTGAAAAAACTTGAGAGATAATGTAAGTCGTGTTGGCTGGATAATTAGATGAACTGAGGAAGTTTTAACCTTTGCCAAATATAAGACAAGATTTCCCCCTACTATCACTGGCTCTTTTACCACAGCTCCTTTATTCGAACAGGAAGCTAATTTATCAGGAGAATGAAAAAGGAGTTCGGGTTTGAAAAAACTTGAGAGATAATGTAAGTCGTGTTGGCTGGATACTTAGATGAACTGAGGAAGTTTTAACCTTTGCCAAATATAAGACAAGATTTCCCCCTAGTATCACTGGCTCTTTTACCACAGCTCCTTTATTCGAACAGGAAGCTAATTTATCAGGAGAATGAAAAAGGAGTTCGGGTTTGAAAAAACTTGAGAGATAATGTAAGTCGTGTTGGCTGGATACTTAGATGAACTGAGGAAGTTTTAACCTTTGCCAAATATAAGACAAAGATTTCCCCCTACTATCACTGGCTCTTTTACCACAGCTCCTTTATTCGAACAGGAAGCTAATTTTTCAGGAGAATGAAAAAGGAGTTCGGGGTTGAAAGTTAATGTTATCGAATGCTAGATACAATCTCCCTGGGAAATTGGATGTCAAAATATGAGAGAATATGCATCTTAATCTATGGCAGTGACCCAGTTAGTCGATGATATATGAGCCAGTTAATCGTACAGCCTTTATTTAACAAGAACCATCACAGCGATATATCCAGAAATACAAGCTCAAGTGTAGTCATAGAGAGAGAGACGAAAGGCAGTGAAGAGCAAAGTGGTTACAAAAAAGGAGAGAGAAACAGGATGATAGATATGGTGGAAACAGTTAGAGAGAGAGAGAGAGAGAGAGAGAGAGAGAGAGAGAGAGAGAGAGAGAGACGAAAGGCAGAGAAGAGCAGAGGGTTACAAAAAAGGAGAGAGAAACAGGATGATAAATATGGTGGCAACAACTAGAGAGAGAGAGAGAGAGAGAGAGAGAGAGAGAGAGAGAGAGAGAGAGAGAGAGAGAGAGAGAGAGAGAGAGAGATAATATATACATGATTATGTTAATGACGTGCGGATAGAATAAGAAATGTCAAATTTTCTATTATAATTCATTGCACATATTAAAAGGGGGATCTGTTAAGTCCCTTATGTTTACTGTCGATAAACATTTTATGACCTGTTATTAAAACTGACCTCTAGAAAGACCATGGATATATGCCAACACCCTACCCCCCTTGAAGGCAACTGGATGACAGATTTTGATAACATTGGGTGGATTCTCTCTTTGGACAACTGCCTCTAGATGATGAACGGAATCTTTGTAAGAGAATCGTTAATTCTTGGGCGGTACTTCTCAAAATCCAACAAGCTGACAGACAACCTTATATACACACACACACACAAAATATATATCATCATCCTAGGTTGAAGTAAAAACGCATTAAGAAAATGGAGACGAAACTTACATTTTAATGATATACTAAAGCAAAGTTACATAACCTACACCATCGTCGTCAGTATTAAAGCACTGCATTTCCTGGTACTCTTCTTCGTACTCTCATCCACTTTTTTTGCACATGACCTTCTTATCTTAGATAATACCTTAAGCGCACAGAGTTAAATTTATAAAAATACTGTAATACTTATGTATAAATGTACATCGTGTGCAGCGAAAGATATGCATACGGATGAATTTATGTATAATCTTTTTCTTTACCTCATTAATATATGAGAGAGAGAGAGAGAGAGAGAGAGAGAGAGAGAGAGAGAGAGAGAGAGAGAAGGTTTTACAGCACTTTAACAGGAGTTGCTCCCCCCCACCCCCCTTCATCAATATTCAAAACATTTTCAGTCATTATCAACATTCAAAACATTTTCAGTCATTATCAATATTCAAAACATTTTCAGTCATTATCAATATTCAAAAAATTTTCAGTCATTATCAATATTCAAAACATTTTCAGTCATTATCAATATTCAAAAAATTTTCAGTCATTATCAATATTCAAAACATTTTCAGTCATTATCAATATTCAAAACATTTTCAGTCATTATCAATATTCAAAACATTTTCAGCCATTATCAAAATACAAAACATTTTCAGTCATTATCAATATCTAAAACATTTTTGAAAAGAAAATTCTGTTATTCAATTATACAAAAAATTCCACACGGCAAAATCAAATAGTTCTTCATAAGTGCAGCTCAGGAATTGGCATTCCCTAAAAAAGGGTATACAGTATCACACTACAGCATGTCTCTTGGGGTATAACTTAGAACATGAAGCGGGCATTGACATTAGTCTTAGGCATCGAGAACAAAGCACCAGTACAAGGTTCTCACAATTGATATCTGATTTTTATTTAAATCTTTGTACCACTGGATAGCAGTTAAAAGGTAATACGGATGGATAATGCAATATTCATCAGTGGAATAATTTGTTTGTCACCCTTGGAGAAAAAAAAGGATATATGAAGGATGAGCATTTATCTGATAACATAAAAAAGGATTAGCATACCTACACAATCATTTGATATGTTTCTCTTTCCTCTTTCTCACTGGGTAAAAGTTAACCAGAAAGCTCTATTTTTTTAATATTTAAACACTTCGTCCGTTGTATTCTATAGCATTTTAAGATCCAATTATTACTTTTAGTAAGACCAACTCTGGAACGACCAATATCTACTATATGAAGAATTTAATAATCATCAACACCACGGATATAATTGTTTTTTTTTTTAATGTTACTATACTTAAAATATTTTACTTTTCTTTATTTCCTTTCCTCACTGGGCTATTATCCCTGTTGGCGCCCCTGGGCTTATAGCATCCTGCTTTTCCAACTAGGGTTGTAGCTTAGCATTTAATAATAATAATAATAATATCATCATACATGATTAAAGGTTTGGGAAGTCAAGTCGAGTTAAAAAAAAAGTGAAAGTAAAATATTTAATAAAATCAAAGCACTCTAAGGCCTTATGGATCTCCATCAAACATCAGCCATCTGCCATAACTGTTCTGTAGTTATGCGGCAAGGAGCTATGAGAAATATCTGGTCAATAAACTTCTTCTGCAGAAGCTCGTCCACTGAATGTTAAAAGTGCCAGCTCTCTATTAGATTAAGAACTTTCTGGATGGAGTGAGGTGAGGTCCTGCCGGGTCAACACGTGAGTTCGAGAGTGTCCTCTCAGGTAGAGACTTAGCATAATGAAGTTAGGCCATGTCAGCTTAAAGGCTCTTCAGAGTGAGGTTTGTGCTTGCTACGTCAACACACTCGAGAATGAGGTCAAGTCTTGTCAGGTCAAGACTTTCTAGAATGGGGTCAAGTCTTGTCAGGTCAAGACTTTCTAGAATGAGGTCAGGTCTTGTAAGGTCAAGACTTACCAAAATGAGGTCAGGTTTTATCAGGTCAAGACTTACCAAAATGAGGTCAGGTTTTCTCAGGTCAAGACTTACCAAAATGAGGTCAGGTTTTCTCAGGTCAAGACTTTCAAAAATGAGGTCAGGTCTTGCCAGGTCAAGACTTACCAAAATGAGGCGAAGTTTTGTCAAGTCAAGACTTTCCAAAATGAGGTCAGGTCTTGTCAGGTCAAGACTTTCCAAAATGAGGTCAGGTTTTGTCAGGTGAAGACTTTCCAATATGAGGTCAGGTCAAGACTTTCCAAAATGAGGTCAGGTTTTGTCAGGTGAAGATTTTCCAATGTGAGGTCAGGTCTTGTCTGGTCAAGACTTTCCCAAATGAGGTCAGGTTTTGTCAGGTCAGGACTTTCCAAAATGAGGTGAGGTCTTGTCTGGTCAAGACTTGACAGAATGAGATCAAGCCTTGTCAGGTCAAGACTTTCCAAAAATGAGGTCAGGTCTTGTCAGATCAAGACTTTCCAGAATGAGGCCAGATCTTGTAAAGTCAAGATTTTTCTACATGGGGTAAGGTCTTGTCAGGTTACGACTTTCATCATCGAATTTAGACCTTGTTGGTTAAGACATCCAGCAAGAAATCCGGGACTCATTTGAACTTTTCAGTATGAAGTTAGGGTACGTGTTATTAGAGCAATGGGGGCTTAGATCTTCAAGTTTCCGACTTTTTAGAAATGGTTTTATTCTATCATTTTTAGACATTTTAGAATCAAGCGAAGATCTTCAAGTTTGAGACTTGTTGAACTCAATCTTCAAATGGGGGTTAAGGTCTTCAAGTTTGAGATTTATAAGAATGAGGTTAGATTCTATCATTTCTAGACGTTTTAGAATGAGGTTAAGATCTTTAAGTATGAGAATTATTAGAATGAGAGTGGATTCTATGATTTTTAGAAGTTTTAAAATGAGGTTAAGGCCTCCAAGATTGAGATTTATTAGAATTTGGATGGATTCTATAAATTTTAGACACTTCATAAAAAGGCTAAAGTATGCCAAGCCAAAACTTTCTCACTGGAACTTCCATTACGAGACACTTCTCACATATCCAGTTGGAGTAGAGATAAAATATTATTTGCTTTCTCTCGAAACAAAATGTATTACCTTGTAGCTATACCCATGAGAAAATTAGTTTAAATAGTCGTCAAGGCAATAGATTATGACTATGGTTTCCAGTATAACAGAGAATTCACTCATTAGGCTATTTGGCTTTACTGAATGATTTACTAAGTAATATTCCCAAGCATTGTTCTTCTTTATTACCAACACATATAGGCTATATATATATATATATATATATATACACACATACACACACACATACACACACACACACAAAACACACACACACACACACACACATATATATATATATATATATATATGAGGAATGACGTTCCCGGCTACAATGCTGGGTCATATGTCACGAATTCCATAACTCCACAAGTATATGGGGGTGGGGTTGGGGGGGGGGGCATATAACTCTGGTGTAATGCTTACCATTGCTGCATTATTGTTCATAGATGTCTGCCACATCCCGAACCGTTTGCTGTATTCTGCAACGTTTGCAGTATCTCCCAACGTTCGCAGCATTCTGTAACGTTTGCAGCATCCCAAAACATTTGCAGCATTCTGCAATGTTTGTAACAACTCGCAACGTTTTGCAACATCTCAAAATATTTGCAGCATGCCGCAATGTTTGCAGCATTCTGCAACGTTTGCTGCATCTGGCAACGTTTGCAGCATCCCAAAACATTTGCAGTATTCCGCAACTTTTGCAGCATTCTGCAACGTTTGCAGCATCTCGCAACGTTTGTAACAACTCGCAAATTTTGCAACATCTCAAAATATTTGAAGCATGCCCCAACGTTTGCAGCATCCCAAAACATTTGCAGTATTCCGCAACGTTTGCAGCACTCTGTAACGTTTGTAACATCTTACAACGTTTGCAGCATCCCCCCCCAAAACATTTGCTGTATCCCGCAACGTTTGCAGCATCCCAAAACATCTGCTGTATCCCGCAACGTTTGCAGCATCCCAAAACATTTGCTGTATCCCGCAACGTTTGCAACATCCCAAAACATTTGCAGTACCCCACGACGTTTGCAGCATTCTACAACATTTGTAACAACTCGTAACGTTTGCAACATCCCAAAACATTTGCAGTACCCCACGACGTTTGCAGCATTCTACAACATTTGTAACAACTCGTAACGTTTGCAACATCCCAAAATATTTGCTGTATCCCGCAACGTTTGCTGTATCCCGCAACGTTTGCAACATCCCAAAATATTTGCAGCATGCCGCAACGTTTGCTGCATTCTGCAGTTCAGAATCAACTTATATCAAACATTTAAGATGAGAATTCTTGTCTTCAAAATTATGAGACAGACTCTTCATCAGGTTCATAGGTGAAATTTACTACTGTAATCTTTCTGAACAAAATTGCCCGAAGTGGATGCTTCTTTCTAACCAAGAATCGTATATAACTCGAGTTAGGGCCTTAGGCGATCGTTCCTTAGCCCCATTTTAGTGGGGAATATCGTCAATTAACTTAAGCATCCGTATTGTTAAGGTACCATACAAAATTCTCCTTTCCGTGATTCAGATAATTCACCAATAGAAAAAATTGTGATAGAATTTTCCTGTTAATATTGAAGGTATTGCACCTTGCATTTTTTTCTTTCTTACTTTCCTGGCCATGCTAGCTTATAGTCCCTTCTTTTTTGTTCTTACTTTTCTCTCCATTTATCTTGAATACCATACTTCTTTTGGTTATTTTTTCACCTTTTTCTAATGTAGATATTCAATTATCTGTTGATTTCCTCGCATTTAAATGGATTTACTTTACGAATATGTTCAGACAATTAATGATAACAATATGTACATATAATTAATAATAACAATTACTGCAATAAAATTTAGCATTGTTCATTATTGTTCATTATCAAAATAACAAGAACAACAACAACAACAATAATAATAATAATAATAATAATGATAATAATAATAATAATAATAATAATCAATAACATAAACTGTTCTAATTTTTCTAGAATAACAACAACAACAACAACAATAATAACAATAAAAATAATAATAACAATAACAACAACGTAAACTGTTCTATTTTTTCTAGTTAATGAAGACCACTGGAAACCTACAGTGATTCCATGTCAGCTATCAGAACACATCTGTCTCTTCATCATGAAAAGGTTCACATACACTGTTACCACAAGGTCACTTTTATGTTTAGCCTTTTACATTTGGACTATTATTATTAATACTATTGGTATTTCCATAGTAGTAGTAGGAGTAGTAGTAGTAGTAGAAATAGTAGTAGGTAAAACAAAGAAAACAAAATTCTAATGCATCTCACATATGGGCCCCCCCCCCCCAAAAAAAAAAAAAAAAAAAAAAAAAAAAAGCGTTTCGTGACTAAACGCTGTCATAAATCCAATTCATGACTAATATCAAAACCACTGATAGCCATTCATCCATTTCATCCGGGGTCAACTATATTTAACTATCGTGGGGTAGGTTAATTTTATAATAACTAGCTTAATTCAGTCATATAATCTCAGATACGCAAACGTTAACGTATTTCTATCAACGTATCTCATTACCTTTGGTCTTTTTATAGTTTATATATGACATATTTGTTTTTGACGTTGTTAATAGTTTATATATGACCTATCTGTTTTGACGTTGTTGCCTTTTTTAGAATGATTTATTGTTAGTTTGTTCTCTTCATTTATTTATTTCCTTATTTCCTTTCTTCACTGGGCTATTTTTCCCTATTGGGGCCCCTGGGCTTATAGCATCTTGCTTTTCCAACTAGGGTTGTAGCTTGGATAGTAATAATAATAATAATAATGATAAAACCTGTACCTTACTTTAAAAAGATGGAAAGACTCATAAGTCTTTGGGCATAGTAGGACCTGGGGCCATATTTCTTTTTACATAATGAGATCTGAGACCACAAAAAAATATAATGGGGGGGGGGGGGGGGGGGTTAGAGTCCTTCGTGATGAAATCCTG
>NC_090746.1:117779376-117791876 GCF_036898095.1 Palaemon carinicauda | reverse complement strand
TCCGCGAATGGAGTAAAAAGTCTTTGACACATCCAAAATCCTTGTAAGTCTCTCTCTCTCTCTTCTCTCTCTCTCTCTCTCTCTCTCTCTCTCTCTCTCTCTCTCTCATTCGGTAAACGAATCCAAGAATAAGGTAGACTAGATCATAAAAACTCTAAACTTCTAAACTAGATTGCTTTACCCAAGAGCAAATGGAGTCTCCGCGAATGGAGTAAAAAGTCTTTGACACATCCAAAATCCTTGTAAGTCTCTCTCTCTCTCTCTCTCTCTCTCTCTCTCTCTCTCTCTAAAATATAAGGACCAATGTCCTATTTTTAAACAACCTTTTCACTATTGACACCAAATACCAAGTCATCTGAAAATAATGTACATGCCTTTTCCACTGTCCTATTCCTGTTCAAGCCAGCTACCTCTTTCACACGCAAGAAAAGCATTTGGTCACCGCCACATTAAGTAGTTGGTCTCGAATGGAAGTACCAGACATAGATAATTTGTGTGGCATACGCTTACATTTCATTATGTATTAGCAAAGACATCTGTTACTACAACAGAGAAAATCTTATGAATTAAGGACCAAAGTGAAACTATCAACATTCTTATTATTTTGAAGGCGATGAATAAAAGAACGGAAAGGAAACAGAAGAGTTTTTGTAACTTCTCTGAATACAATGGAAAAGCAGTGTGTGTTTCTGAATACAATGGAAAAGCAGTGTGTGTTTCTGAATACAATGGAAAAGCAGTGTGTGTTTTTTTAACAGGGAAGGATTATTGTATATGTCAAGTTTTCCATTCAAAACGTATAGGAATACTTGGAAAATAAAGGTAAAAAAAAAAAAATAAAAAAAATAAAAGAGCTGTAACAAATGTATTATATATTTGATACAGATATAGCTCTGAAGGAAGTAAAATGTGCAAATGTATTATATATTTGATACAGATATAGCTCAGAAGGAAGTAAAATGTGCAGATGTATTATATATTTGATACAGATATAGCTCGGAAGGAAGTAAAATGTGCAAATGTATTATATATTTGATACAGATATAGCTCGGAAGGAAGTAAAATGTGCAAATGTACTATATATTTGATACAGATATAGCTCGGAAGGAAGTAAAATGTGCAAATGTACTATATATTTGATACAGATATAGCTCGGAAGGAAGTAAAATGTGCAGATGTATTATATATTTGATACAGATATAGCTCGGAAGGAAGTAAAATGTGCAGATGTATTATATATTTGATACAGATATAGCTCGGAAGGAAGTAAAATGTGCAAATGTATTATATATTTGATACAGATATAGCTCGGAAGGAAGTAAAATGTGCAGATGTATTATATATTTGATACAGATATAGCTCGGAAGGAAGTAAAATGTGCAGATGTATTATATATTTGATACAGATATAGCTCGGAAGGAAGTAAAATGTGCAGATGTATTATATATTTGATACAGATATAGCTCGGAAGGAAGTAAAATGTGCAGATGTATTATATATTTGATACAGATATAGCTCGGAAGGAAGTAAAATGTGCAGATGTATTATATATTTGATACAGATATAGCTCGGAAGGAAGTAAAATGTGCAGATGTATTATATATTTGATACAGATATAGCTCGGAAGGAAGTAAAATGTGCAGATGTATTATATATTTGATACAGATATAGCTCGGAAGGAAGTAAAATGTGCAGATGTATTATATATTTGATACAGATATAGCTCGGAAGGAAGTAAAATGTGCAGATGTATTATATATTTGATACAGATATAGCTCGGAAGGAAGTAAAATGTGCAGATGTATTATATATTTGATACAGATATAGCTCGGAAGGAAGTAAAATGTGCAAATGTATTATATATTTGATACAGATATAGCTCGAAAGGAAGTAAAATGTGATAGTGAATGGCTTCTTGTTGATAGTAACTATAAGTTATGAATGAACGGAAGTGTATCTCGTATATATGGAGAAAGTTAAGTGATGAATCATCAAAACCGAATAGCTTATCGGATACTCAAGTCACTGGAACTTCTGTCTTTAACGAATAGACCTTTTCATGCAACGGCCTCTATACATGGAAGTTTATTTTTACATTACGGTAATCGTCAAATACACGAAAGCTAAAGTATGTTTTTAATGTATAATTAACAATTGGTATTAGAATAAATAACAGATGACTGACGAATGATCATCCCTTATCCAGCATTTCTTTAAATCTTTCAAGTGTAGTGACAAAGACACATTGCTCAAGTAATGCAGACGTTTTTCCTATGAAGAGAAAGAGAGAGAACGATATATATATATATATATATATATATATATACATATATATTTATATTTATTTATATATACATATCTATAATATATATATACATATATATATATATATATATATATATATATATTTATATTTATATATATACATACATACATACATACATACATATATATACACATACATATATAAATATATATATATATATATATATATATATATATATATATATATATACATATACCTACATACATATATAAATAAACATACATAATATATATATATATATATATATATATATATATATATATATATATACATATATATATATATATATAGAGAGAGAGAGAGAGAGAGAGAGAGAGAGAGAGAGAGAGAGAGAGAGAGAGAGAGAGAGAGAGAGAGAGAGAGAGAGAGAAAGCAATTATAACCTCTGGAACTGGGTCTTTCTGGAGCACATTGCCTCAGTCAATTTAATAACGGACGGTTTTTTTTTTGTCTCCTCCATTCTCTCTCTTCGACTTCCATTATCGGAAATTCCCTTTTTATTCCTCTATTCGTCTTTTCCTCATTTCCTACTGGGTCATCCCTCTTTCCTCCCTTTAATCCTAAATGTTCATGTCCTTTCGAAGTTTATTTTCCTCATCCCTTTTTAATCAGATTTTTTTTTCTTATCCCAATGGCGGTATTAGTCTTGTTAATTCCTCGTTTATGGTGGTATTGGGACATTATGATTTTTATCTCTCTCTCTCTCTCTCTCTCTCTCTCTCTCTCTCTCTCTCTCTCTCTCTATTCAGCATTGTCTGTCTTTCGACGTTCACCCCTTGCGTTTTCTTTTCAATTTTATTACTGGAATATATTGTTCCAGGCAACAATACATATCTAAAGAAATCATATATATATATATATATATATATATATATATATATATATATATATATATATATATATCTTTATCTTTTGATATACTGGGAGGCCTTTCTTGTTGGGGCCGTAGGGCTAGCCGTACTCTGCTTTTCCAACCAAGGTTGCAACTTAATAATAATATAAGCAGATAAGTATCTCGTGTCTTTTTTTATGGATATCATATCTGAATGACAAATACAAATCCTTATCACAATATTGAAAGCATCTAAAGCATTTTATCCCTGTATTTTGAATACTGATATTATTTCTCCATTCTAAGGCATCTTCACAACTAAAACGTTCTCTTGCTTGAGGGTACACTCGGGCACATTTCTATCTAGTTTCTTTTCCTCTTGTTTTGTTTAAGTTTTTATAGTTTTTATAGGAAATATTTATCTTAATGTTGTTACTATACTAAAAATATTTTATTTTTCTTTATTTCCTTTCCTCACTGGGCTATTTTCCCTGTTGGGGCCCCTGGGCTTATAGCATCCTGCTTTTCCAAATAGGATAGTAGCTTAGCATTTAATAATAATAATAATAATAATAATAATAATAATAATAATAATAATAATATAATGTCGATATTCGCAAACAACCGCAAATATTGATGTGAATATCATCCATTTTCTATGAGAATCTTAATTGGAGTGACCATGACTTTTTTTTTTTTTTTTTTTTTTTGTAAAAAATTTAATATACCTAATTATGCCAATTAAAAAGTTTTAGATTATAATTTTCTTTTGAACTGCACGACTTCAAGATATTAAATTTCAATCTTATCATATTATTATATTGCAAATTGTCTCGAGAAATAAGGTGACCTTTAATCATTTATACCCTTATTTATAAAATTTCGTTTTCCATTCTTTTTGCTAATGAGTGAAGCCTATATAAGGTCATATTATAAATAGTCATAAATGTTTTAGATTAAATATTAAAAGATTCTCAATATATTCTAAAGTAATAAAGAGATATGGAAAATGAAAAAAAGGCACTGCAAATTAAAGAGAGTAACGAAATGAACAAATTCACAAAATAATAGTGATATTTTAACATCTAACCAAAATCAAGCAACAAATTAATGTATTTAAGTAAACAACCTAGCATGGAAACAAACAAGCGTCTTCGAATTGAAGAAAAATTAGTCAAAAAAAAAAAAATAAAAAAAATAAAAAAAAAATAAAAAATAAAACCAGAAATGCATCTCCACTATCACAGACGCAAGAATCCTGTTTACTGCTCATCATCAATATCAGGAAAGATAATTATCCAAATTATACGCCTCACGTAACCTAAAAATAATAAACCTTATTATAAACATTAATTATCTCAAAAACATAACTGGATTAACTGCTGCAGGGAAATATATTGGCAGTTGTTATTGTTGGCGTTGTTTGTTGTTGTTGTTGTTGTTGTTACTAAAGGTTATGAAATTCAATGGCGTTGTTGTTGTTGTTGTTTGTTACTGTTGTTACCAAAGGTTATGAAATCCAATGGCGTTGTTGTTGCTGTTGCTACCAAAGGTTATGAAATCCAATGGCGTTGTTGTTGTTGTTGTTGTTGTTGCTACCAAAGGTTATGAAATCCAATGTCATTGTTGTTGTTGCTACCAAAGGTTATGAAATCCAATGGCGTTGTTGTTGTTGTTGTTGTTGTTGCTACCAAAGGTTATGGAATCCAATGGCGTTGTTGTTGCTGTTGTTGTTGTTGTTGCTACCAAAAGTTATGAAATCCAATGGCGTTGTTGTTATTGCTATTGCTACCAAAGGTTATGAAATCCAATGGCGTTGTTGTTGCCGTTATTGTTGTTGTTGTTGCTACCAAAGTTTATGAAATCCAATGGCGTTGTTGTTGTTGTTACCAAAGGTTATGAAATCCAATGGCGTTGTTGTTGTTGTTGTTGTTGTTTGTTGTTGTTGCTACCAAAGGTTATGAAATCCAATGGCATTGTTGTTGTTGCTACCAAAGGTTATGAAATACAATGGCGTTGTTGTTGTTGTTGTTGCTACCAAAGGTTATGGAATCCAATGGCGCTGTAGTTATTGCTACCAAAGGTTATGAAACCCAATAACGTTGTTGTTGTTATTGTTGTTGTTGTTGCTACCAAAGGTTATGAAATCCAATGAAAAGCCTTAGGGAACTGACCTGGATTTCAGCTCCCCAGATTTTTATGTTCGAACGAAATTCCGTGGGATTATTTATCCCTAAAAGGCGTTAGTCATGCAAACGCCAAGTCCCTCCATTTATCTCGTCACTGCCGGTTTTAAAATACTGCAGGATCTCACTTTTCGACAAGACGTGAAGGATAAATATCTGCCCTGATTCAGAAAATGCATTTCCGAATGAAAAATGGAGATTATACATTCGAACGTATGCATTTTCATTGCGCAGTGAAAGTATCGCGCATGCTGCATTTGCGCATTGAAATGTATGAAAATGCATTTCCGAATGAAAAATGGAGATTATACATTCGAACTTATGCATTTTCATTGCGCAGTGAAAGTATCGCGCATGATGCATTTGCGCATTGAAATGTATGAAAATGCATTTCCGAATGAAAAATGGAGATTATACATTCGAACGTATGCATTTTCATTGCGCAGTGAAAGTATCGCGCATGATGCATTTGCGCATTGAAATGTATGAAAATGCATTTCCGAATGAAAAATGGAGATTATACATTCAAACGTAAGCATTTTCATTGCGCAGTAAACGTATCGCACATGCTGCATTTGCGCATTGAAATGTATGAAAATGCATTTCCGAATGAAAAATGGAGATTATACATTCGAACGTATGCATTTTCATTGCGCAGTAAACACGCATGCTACATTTGCGCATTGAAATGTATGGAACTTAGAATAAATAATTCTAGATTTGAATTAAATTCATTTCCGAATGAAAAATGGAGATTATACATTCGAACGTATGCATTTTCATTGCGCAGTAAACACGCATGCTACATTTGCGCATTGGAATGTATGGAACTTAGAATAAATAATTCTAGATTTGAATTAAATTCATTTCCGAATGAAAAATGGAGATTATACATTCGAACGTATGCATTTTCATTGCGCAGTAAACACGCATGCTACATTTGCGCATTGAAATGTATGGAACTTAGAATAAATAATTCTAGATTTGAATTAAATTCATTTCCGAATGAAAAATGGAGATTATACATTCGAACGTATGCATTTTCATTGCGCAGTAAACACGCATGCTACATTTGCGCATTGGAATGTATGGAACTTAGAATAAATAATTCTAGATTTGAATTAAATTCATTTCCGAATGAAAAATGGAGATTATACATTCGAACTTATGCATTTTCATTGCGCAGTGAAAGTATCGCGCATGATGCATTTGCTCAATGAAATGTATGGAGCTTAGAATAAATAATTCTAAATTTGAATTAAATTCATTTCCGAATGAAAAATGGAGATTATACATTCGAACGTATGCATTTTCATTGCGCAGTGAAAGTATCGCGCATCCTGCTTTTGCGCATTGGAATGTATGGAACTTAGAATAAATAATTCTGGATTTGAATTAAATTCATTTCCGAATGAAAAATGGAGATTATACATTCGAACGTATGCATTTTCATTGCGCAGTAAACACGCATGCTACATTTGCGCATTGGAATGTATGGAACTTAGAATAAATAATTCTAGATTTGAATTAAATTCATTTCCGAATGAAAAATGGAGATTATACATTCGAACTTATGCATTTTCATTGCGCAGTAAACACGCATGCTACATTTGCGCATTGGAATGTATGGAACTTAGAATAAATAATTCTAGATTTGAATTAAATTCATTTCCGAATGAAAAATGGAGATTATACATTCGAACGTATGCATTTTCATTGCGCAGTAAACACGCATGCTACATTTGCGCATTGAAATGTATGGAACTTAGAATAAATAATTCTAGATTTGAATTAAATTCATTTCCGAATGAAAAATGGAGATTATACATTCGAACGTATGCATTTTCATTGCGCAGTAAACACGCATGCTACATTTGCGCATTGGAATGTATGGAACTTAGAATAAATAATTCTAGATTTGAATTAAATTCATTTCCGAATGAAAAATGGAGATTATACATTCGAACTTATGCATTTTCATTGCGCAGTGAAAGTATCACGCATGATGCATTTGCTCAATGAAATGTATGGAGCTTAGAATAAATAATTCTAAATTTGAATTAAATTCATTTCCGAATGAAAAATGGAGATTATACATTCGAACGTATGCATTTTCATTGCGCAGTGAAAGTATCGCGCATCCTGCTTTTGCGCATTGGAATGTATGGAACTTAGAATAAATAATTCTGGATTTGAATTAAATTCATTTCCGAATGAAAAATGGAGATTATACATTCGAACGTATGCATTTTCATTGCGCAGTGAAAGTATCGCGTATGCTGCATTTGCGCATTGAAATGTATGGAGCTTAGAATGAATAATTCTAGATTTGAATTAAATTCATTTCCGAATGAAAAATGGAGATTATACATTCGAACGTATGCATTTTCATTGCGCAGTGAAAGTATCGCGTATGCTGCATTTGCGCATTGAAATGTATGGAGCTTAGAATAAATAATTCTAGATTTGAATTAAATTCATTTCCGAATGAAAAATGGAGATTATACATTCGAACGTATGCATTTTTATTGCGCAGTGAAAGTATCGCGCATGCTGCATTTGCGCATTGAAATGTATGGAGCTTAGAATAAATAATTCTGGATTAGAATTAAATTCTTTCAAAGGACGACGGAAATGCATTTCCGAATGAAAAATGGAGATTATACATTCGAACGTATGCATTTTCATTGCGCAGTGAAAGTATCGCGCATGCTGCTTTTGCGCATTGAAATGTATGGAACTTAGAGTAAATAATTCTAGATTTGAATTAAATTCTTTCAAAGGAAGACGGAAATGGCAACATGCATTTGGAATACGGAAAGGGAACTAGGTCATGCTTTATCAGTTATTTATGGTGGGCGAGGAAGCAATACGAAAGATTATATTTTTATCATTTCTTAACTTGGCTTACACGAAATAAAATCAGAAATGATATAATCTCAAATTTTATCATTTTATGAAACGTTACGTTATAAGATAAAAGAAGATTATCATCTTCATGATACAGCTCCCCAATCTCGATATAAAGTTATTATCATTATTACTATTATTATTGCTAAGCCCCAACACAGAAAAATTGCCCAGTGATGAAAGGAAAGAAGGAAACTAACGATATTAGAAATAATGACCAATTAAATAAAATATTTCAAAAACAATTTTAAAGACGATATTAAAAATAATAATCAATTACATAAAATATTTCAAAAACAATTTTAAAGACGATTAATCTTATGTGTACGATAGTGTTTCCTTCATGATCCTTGTGTACACTTCAATGCGTTCCCAATTCCCCAAACATCTTTGCAAAAGCACACTAATGTTTACAATTAAATACTCGTAGCTATTGGCTTTATGCAATAAGCACAAGCGATGTTGGATCATCCATTAGGCAAAGTGAGCACAAAGAATAAAAACATAAATCAATTACAAGTGAACGCTATTAGGAGTAATCAGCTGATCCTTCGGTGTGGGAAGTACTTGTGTAAAGACTTTTCCTGAGAATATTTTATGATTGATGTCACCTCTGTAAAGGTTAGGATTATTTCGTAGATGGCATCATGGTATTCAGTATATAGCTTGACTGAATAGGGATTGCCTCTCTCTCTCTCTCTCTCTCTCTCTCTCTCTCTCTCTCTCTCTCTCTCTCTCTCTCTCTCTCTCTTTTACCAGTTAAAATAAACCAATTACATAATTAAATTTTTTTATGTAGTGTCTTTGCCTAGGGATATTGTTATAACACATGTTTCCTATAAAAAAAATCCAACACATACAAACACATGCACACGCCAGCAAGGAGAGAAAAAACATAAGCAAATCATTATCAATTGAGGCCTTTTTAAGTACATCAATATATATATATATATATATATATATATATATATATATATATATATATATACACACACACATATATATATATATATATATATATATATATATATATATATATATATTCATATGTAATGTCTTCACTAGGAATCAGGCCATTTCAATCTTTTTAATAGGAATACATCATTCCTAAGTAAAAAATTCTTAACTTAGACATCAAGGTACTACGATCTTTAACATCCAGGTCGTTTTGTCAAATGCTAAATTATAATTCATGAAGATCATCTTAATCAAACCTCGTTGCAGAAAGTGCAGCCATTCACACATTTCTTATATACTAACAAAGACCCAAAACCTGCATTATTACGCAATACAAACTTGTTACTGGGGTTGCTGTGGCCTGATTGGTAACGTCTCTGCCTGGTGATCGCCAGTCGGGGGTTCGAGTCCCGCTCAAACTCGTTAGTGCCATTAGTGTCTACAACCTTACCATCCTTGTGAGCTAAGGTTGGGGGGGTTCGGGGGAGCCTATAGGTCTATCTGCTGAGTCATCAGCAGCCACTGCCTGGCCCTCCCTGGTCCTAGCTTGGGGGGAGAGATGGCTTGGGCACTGATCATATGACATATGGTCAGTCTCTAGGGCATTGTCCTGCTTGCTATGGCAATGTCACTGTCCCTTGCCTCTGCCATTCATGAGCGACCTTCAAACCTTCAAACGTATCTCAATATTTGTTAGATAGACAGACATTCAGACAAAGAGAGGGAGAGAGTCTATTGATCGCGTTTGTAAACACCAGATCCCAATTTTATCACTGGCCCAGAAATTAGGGTCAATTACTGACGTCACGAAGGGAAATGAAAACTGAAAGCCAACAGTAGATTTATATTTTGTTTTCCCTTATTTTTCCTCTTGAAATTAAGTTAAATGATTATTATTGTTGTTGTTATTATTATTAAGCTCATTATTAATAGATAAGCTACGAACGCGGTTGGAAAAGCAGGATGTTACAAACCCTACGACTATAACAAGGAAAATAGCCCAGTGAGGAAAGGATATAGGGAACCGGACAGAATAGTGTTTAACAAGGAAAATAGCCCAGTGAGGAAAGGAAATACGGAACCATTTTGAATAGTGTGTATGAGAGTACCCCAAGCAAGAGAAATCTGACTCAACACAGTAGAAGACCATAATACAGAGGCTACGGCATTACCCAAGACTAGAGAACAAAGGTTTGATTTTGAATTGTCCTTCTAGAAGAGCTGCTTACCATAGCTAAAGAGACCCTTCTACCCTTACCAAGGGGAAGGTAGCCACTGACTAATTAAATCACAGTTAACCCACTGAATGAAGAAATAAGTATATATAAAAGGAAAACAAAATACGCTCAAGCAAGAGAACTCTAACTCAACACAGTAGAAGACCATAATACGGAAGCTATGGCATTACTTAAGACTAGAGAAAAATGGTTTGATTTTGGATTGTCCTTCTAGAAGAGCTGCTTACCATAGCTAAAGCTTCCCTTCTATCCTTACCAAGGGAAAAGTAGCCACTGACAAATTAAATCACAGTTAGGTTAAGTTAAGTTAGGTTAGGTTAAGGGTAGGCTCCACCTTGTAGGGGTTAGGTTAGGTTAGGTTAGGTTAGGTTGGGAAGGTTTGGATAGGTTAGGTTAGGTTGGGAAGGTTAGGATAGGTTAGGTTAGGTTATGCATCAGAAAAAAATCGCTTTTTCTCGGTTTTTTTTTTTTTTTATCGGGAGAGGGGTGTATTTCTTTGCTTGTCATGCTCTTATGCCTTAAGTAATATAATATTTAGAGTTAACCCACTGAATGAAGAAATAAGTATATATAAAAGGAAAACAAGAGAGACATGCAACCAAGCGTGTGAAACTGTGAATAGTGTGTATGAAAGTACCCTCAAGCAAGAGAACTCTGACTCAACACAGCAACACAGTAGAAGACCATAATACAGAGGCTATGGCATTACCCAAGACTAGAGAACAAAGGTTTGATTTTGAATTGTCCTAGAAGAGCTGCTTACTATAGCTAAAGAGTCTCTCCTACCCTTACCAAGGGAAAAGTAGCCACTGACTAATTAAATCACAGTTAGGTTAAGTTAAGTTAGGTTAGGTTAAGGGTAGGCTCCACCTTGTAGGGGTTAGGTTAGGTTAGGTTGGGAAGGTTAAGTTAGGTTAGGTTAGGTTGGGAAGGTTAGGATAGGTTAGGTTATGTTATGCATAAAAAAAAATCGCTTTTTCTCGGTTTTTTTTTATCGGGAGAGGGGTGTATTTCTTTGTTTGTCCTGCTCTTATGCCTTAAGTAATATAATATTTAGAGTTAACCCCCTGAATGAAGAAATAAGTATATATAAAAGGAAAACAAGTTAACAAGACATGCAACCACTATAGCTAAAGAGTCTCTTCCACCCTTACCAAGAGTTAATATATCAAATATATGTTCTAAAATTGTTAATGTTTTTAAAATATTTTCTTTTAATTTTCCCTACTTCTTATAGTTTATTTATGAGCTGCTTACCATAGCTAAAGAGTCTCTTCTACCCTTACCAAGGGGAAAGTAGCCACTGACTAATTAAATCACAGTTAACCCCCTGAATGAAGAAATAACTATATATAAAAGGAAAACAAGAGAGACATGCAACCAAGCGTGTGAAACGGTAATTGCAAATGTAAAGATTTTGTTGCGGCATTTGACCTGGCGACCATCGGCTCGCATCTATGAATATCAAACAGTTACAATTGACAATTTCCTCTCAAGGCTGTTTGGGCCATTGCACGTGTGGTTGTGCGCAGGTATTGATTAGGATAGCACTCGGGAATTACGGATTAGTAGATGATTAATTATAAATGCTTAACATATATGATAACGGCCGAAATTAAGGATTAGTAGATGATTAATTATAAATGCTTAACATATATGATAACGGCCGAAATTAAGGATTAGTAGATGATTAATTATAAATGCTTAACATATATGATAACGGCCGAAATTAAGGATTAGTAGATGATTAATTATAAATGCTTAACATATATGATAACGGCCGAAATTAAGGATTAGTAGATGATTAATTATAAATGCTTAACATATATGATAACGGGCGAAATTAAGGATTAGTAGATGATTAATTATAAATGCTTAACATATATGATAACAGCCGAAATTAAGGATTAGTATATGATTAATTATAAAGGCTTAACATATATGATAACAGCCGAAATTAAGGATTAGTAGATGATTAATTATAAATGCTTAACATATATGATAACGGCCGAAATTAAGGATTAGTATATGATTAATTATAAAGGCTTAAC
>NC_090746.1:117768287-117773876 GCF_036898095.1 Palaemon carinicauda | reverse complement strand
ACATTTGGTAGCAGCAGCAGCAACAACAACAACAACGCCATTGGATTTCATAACATTTGGTAACAACAACAACAACAACAACGCCATTGGATTTCATAACCTTTGGTAACAACAACAACAACGCCATTGGATTTCATAACCTTTGGTAACAACAACAACAACAACGCCATTGGATTTCATAACCTTTGGTAACAACAACAACAACGCCATTGGATTTCATAACCTTTGGTAACAACAACAATAACAACAACAAACAACGCCAACAATAACAACTGCCAATATATTCCCCTGCAGCAGTTAATCCAGTTAGGTTTTTGAGATAATTAATGTTTATAATAAGGTTTATTATTTTTAGGTTACGTGAGGCGTATAATTTGGATAATTATCTTTCCTGTTGTTGATGATGAGCAGTAAACAGGATTCTTGCGTCTGTGATAGTGGAGATGCATTTCAGTTTGTATTTTTTATTTTTATTTATTTTTCTTTTTTGACTAATTTTTCTTCAATTTGAAGACGCTTGTTTGTTTCCATGCTAAATTGTTTACTGAAATACATTAATTTGTTGCTTGATTTTGGTTAAATGTTAAAATATCACTATTATTTTGTGTGTGTTCATGACGTTACGCTCTTTAATTCGCGTTTTTTTTTTTTTTTTATATTCCATATCTCTTTATTGCTTTAGAATATATTCAGAACCTCTTAATATTTAATCTAAAACTTTATGACTATTTAGAATATGACTTTATTTATAGGTTTCACTCATTAAGAAAAAGAATGGAAAAACGAAATTTTATAAAATAAGTTATAAATGATTAAAGGTCACCTTATTTCTCAAGACAATTTGCAAGATGATATTGTGATAAGGTTGAAATTTGATATCTTGAAGTCGTGTATTTACAAAAGAAATTATAATCTAAAACTTTTTAATTGGCATAATTAGGTATATTAAATTTTTTACAAAAAAAAAAAAAAAAAAAAAAAGTCATGGTCACTCCAATTAAGATTCTCATAGAAAATAGATAATATTCAAATCATCATTTCCGGTTCTTTACGAATATCGGCATTATATTATTATTATTATCATTATTATTTTTATTATTATTAAATGCTAAGCTACAAACCTAGTTGGAAAAGCAGGATGCTATAAGCTCAAGGGCCCCAACAGGGAAAATAGCCCAGTGAGGAAAGGAAATAGAGAAAAAATAAAACATTTGAAGTATAGTAACAACATTGAAATAAATATTTCCTATAAAAACTAAAAACTTAAACAAAATAAGAGGAAGAGAAACTAGATAGAAATGTGCCCGAGTGTACCCTCAAGCAAGAGAACGTTTTAGTTGTGAAGATGCCTTAAAATGGAGAAAAAATATCAGTATTCAAAATACAGGGATAAAACGCTTTAGATGCTCTAGATATTGTGATGAGGATTTGTATTTGTCATTCAGATATGATATCCATAAAAAAAGACACGAGATATTTATCTGCTTATATTTATATTAAGTTGCAATCTTGGTTGGAAAAGCAGAGTGCTGCTAGCCCTAGGGCCCCAACAAGGAAGCCCTCCCAGTACATCAAAAGACATATATATATATATATATATATATATATATATATATATATATATATATATATACATATATATATGATAAATTTTGCACATTTAAACGTGTTTTTCATATTTCAAATAAGCCATATATATTAATACGTTAAAGTCTGGATTCTCTTAACGACCTCGGGATCAGAGCCCCAGGCGAAATCACACAAAGACTGTAGTAACTGACCGGCCAGGTCCAGGATACTTGTATGACATTGACCTTACCTTATACCAGTGTATATAACAGGTTAATAAAATAATAGTAATAGTAATATTGAATATGACTATATACAGAAAAGGACTATAGTGAAGGCTTTGCAAATGTAAACCTAAGATGAAGAGAGAGATAAAGCAAACAATATTTTTTATTAAACCACCAGCATCTTTAAACCTTTGATTATTCTTACTCGACACAGAGTTTAGAACTATGGTGGCATATTAAATTGACAGTAAAGTGCGCTGGAATGTACCCCTCAAGCAAATGAATTTTAATCGAGGACAGTGGAAGGTCATGGTACAGCCTATGGTACCATTTTGCAGTTTCCCAATAGGAATATTCGCTATAGCTAAAACATTTTTTTCTACCCTTAAGTAGTTACCCATTTAAATGAGCTGAATGAGAGTGTAAAGTGTAACCAGCTTAGTATTGTTACAAGTGTGGTGAGAAAGGAGAGCGTATAACGAAATACAAGTAAACCATGAAACTTATTTGAAGGATTCAACATCAAACTGCTTAGGTAGTCCGTAATGGATCATATAACTGTCCATTGGTAGTACCTCAGCTGGTGACTGGTGCCTTAACCAGCTCCTACGTTATATTTTTATTATTGTGTTTTATGGTAACCTTTTTTAAGTTAAATTCAGTTTTAACATATTTGTTACAATTTTATATATATATATATAATGTATATATATATATATATAGTATAATATATGTATATATATATATATATATATATATATATATATATATATATATATATATATATATATATATGTATATGATTTCTTTAGATTTGTATTATTGCCCGGAACAATATATTCCAGAAATAAAAATGAAAAGAAAACGCAAGGGGTGAACGTCGAAAGACAGACAATGCTGAATAGAGAGAGAGAGAGAGAGAGAGAGGAGAGAGAGAGAGAGAGAGAGAGAGAGAGAGAGATAAAAATCATAATGTTCCAATACCACCATAAACGAGGAATTAACAAGACTAATATCGCCATTGGGATAAGAAAAAAAATCTGATTAAAACGGGATGAGGAAAATAAATTTCGGAAGGACATGAACATTTAGGATTAAAGGGAGGAAAGAGGGATGACCCAGTAGGAAATGAGGAAAAGACGAATAGAGGAATAAAAAGGGAATTTCCGATAATGGAAGTCGAAGAGAGAGAATGGAGGAGACAAAAAAAACAAACCGTCCGTTATTAAATTGACTGAGGCAATGTGCTCCAGAAAGACCCAGTTCCAGAGGTTATAATTGCTTTCTCTCTCTCTCTCTCTCTCTCTCTCTCTCTCTCTCTCTCTCTCTCTCTCTCTCTCTCTCTCTCTCTCTCTCTCTCTCTCTATATATATATATATATATATATGTATGTATATATGTATATATATAAATATATATATATGTATATATGTAAATATAACATATATATGTGTGTGTGTATATATATATATATATATATATATATATATATATATATAGTGTATATATCATGTGTATATATATATATATATATATATATATATATATATATATATATCGTTCTCTCTCTTTCTCTTCATAGGAAAATACGTCTGCATTACTTGAGCAATGTGTCTTTGTCACTCATTTAGAAAGATTTAAAGAAATGCTGGATAAAGGATGATCATTCGTCAGTCATCGGTCATATTTATTCTAATACCAATTGTTAATCATACTTTAAAAACATACTTTAGCTTTCGTGTATTTGACGATTACCGTAATGTAAAAATAAACTTCCATGTATAGAGGCCGTTGCATGAAAAGGTCTATTCGTTAAAGACAGAAGTCCCAGTGACTTGAGCATCCGATAAGCTATTCGGTTTTGTTGATTCATCACTCCACATAACTTTCTTCATATATACGAGATACACTTCCGTTCATTCATAACTTATAGTTACTATCAACAAGAAGCCATTCACTATCACATTTTACTTCCTTTCGAGCTATATCTGTATCAAATATATAATACATTTGCACATTTTACTTCCTTCCGAGCTATATCTGTATCAAATATATAATACATTTGCACATTTTACTTCCTTCCGAGCTATATCTGTATAAAATATATAATACATATGCACATTTTTACTTCCTTCCGAGCTATATATGTATCAAATATATAATATATTTGTTACAGGTCTTTTATTTTTTTTACCTTTATTTTCCAAGTATTCCTATACGTTTTGAATGCATTTTCCAAGTATTCCTATACGTTTTAAATGGAAAACTTGATATATACAATAATCCTTCCCTGTTCAAAAACACACACTGCTTTTCCATTGTATTCAGAAACACACACACTGCTTTTCCATTGTATTCAGAAACACACACTGCTTTTCCATTGTATTCAGAGAAGTTACAAAAAACTCTTCTGTTTCCTTTCCGTTCTTTTATTCATCGTCTTCAAAATAATAAGAATGTTGATAGTTTCACTTTGGTCCTTAATCCATAAGATTTTCTCTGTTGTGGTAACAGATGTCTTTGCTAATACATAATGAAATGTAAGCGTATGCCACACAATTTAGCTCTGTCTTTTACTTCCATTCGAGACCAACTACTTAATGTGGCGGTGACCAAATGCTTTTCTAGCGTGTGAAAGAGGTAGCTGGCTTGAAGAGGAATAGGACAGTGGAAAAGGCATGTACATTTCAAATGACTTGTTATTTGGTGTCACTGTGAGAGAGAATGTTGTTTAAAAATAGGACATTGGTCCTTATGATTTAGAGAGAGAGAGACTTACAAGGATTTTGGATGTCTCAAAGACTTTTTAGTCCATTCGCGGAGACTCCATTTTCTCTTGGATAGATTGAATAAGTTTAAACGTTTAGAGAGATTTTGGTCCTTATGATTTAGAGAGAGAGAGAGAGAGACTTACAAGGATTTTGGATGTCTCAAAGACTTTTTAGCCCATTCGCGGAGACTCCATTTTCTCTTGGATAGATTGAATAAGTTTAAATGTTTAGAGAGTTTTTATGATCTTGTTCAACTTAAAAATAGGACATTGGTCCTTATGGTTTAGAGAGAGAGAGAGAGAGAGAGAGAGAGAGAGAGAGAGAGAGAGAGAGAGAGAGAGAGAGAGAGAGAGAGAGACTTACAAGGATTTTGGATGTCTCAAAGACTTTTTAGTCCATTCGCGGAGACTCCATTTGCTCTTGGATAGATTAAATAAGTTTAAACGTTTAGAGAGATTCTATGATCTTGTTCAACTTAATCTTGAATTCGGTTACCGTGTTACTGTTCACTACATTCGCTGAAAGTCTCTTCCATGTATTTGCTAATTTGTATGTAATGAAATTACCGTATTGAGAGAGAGAGAGAGAGAGAGAGAGAGAGAGAGAGAGAGAGAGAGAGAGAGAGAGAATATATTTTAGTGCTCTTCCCAATTCTGCAAGGAACAATTCTTGTGGGTCGGTATGACGGCAATGAATTCTCTGATTGTGGGGAAAATCAATGTGACAACCTTTGGTTCATGGAAGCACTGAATACTAGACGGCACCTACCAAGGTTTTGAAGTATCAGGTAAGAACTGTATGTTCAAGTGGATGGTGTTCCTCCAGTGCCTTTGCAACTTAGTGAAAGGCTCGTTGCACCCCTTGATAAGTAATCGAACGATTGCGCGGACACTTTAAAGAGGGAATGACGCAAGTTTTGACAGGACAAAAGTTCATTTCAGATTGCTGGAGTTCTGTCTGCTGGAAATAGCCTAGGATGAAGGACCTATTTCTGAGCTATTGTTTTTATACGAATGTATATG
>NC_090746.1:117758287-117763287 GCF_036898095.1 Palaemon carinicauda | reverse complement strand
TAACAGTGTATGTGAACCTTTTCATGATGGAGATACAGATGTGTTCTGATAGCTGACATGGAATCACTGTAGGTTTCCAGTGGTCTTCATTAACTAGAAAAAAAAATAGAACATTTTACGTTGTTGTTATTATTATTATTATTATTATTATTATTATTATTATTGTTGTTGTTGTTGTTGTTGTTATTTTGATAATGAACAATAATGAACAATGCTAAAATTTATTGCAGTAATTGTTATTATTAATCATATGAACATATTCGTGAAGGAAATCCATTTAAATGCGAGGAAATCAACAGATAATTGGATATCTACATTAGAAAATGGGGAATAAATAACCAAAAGAAGTATGGTATTCAAGATAATTGGAAAGGAAAGTAAGTAAGAAAGAAAGAAAGAAAAAAAGGAAGGTACTCTAAGTTAGCATGGCCAGGAAAGTAAGAAAGAAAAAAAAATGAAAGATGCATGGCCTTCAATATTAACAGGAAAATTCTATCACAATTTTTCTGTTGGTGAATTATCTGAATCACGTACAGGAGAATTTTGTATGGTACCTTAACAATACGGATGCTTATGTTAATTGACGATATTCCCCCACTAAAATGGGGCTAAGGAACGATCGCCTAAGGCCCTAACTCGAATTATATACGATTCTTGGTTAGAAAGAAGCATCCACTTCGGGCAATTTTGTTCAGAAAGATTACAGTAGTAAATTTCTCCTATGAACCTGATGAAGAGTCTGTCTCATAATTTTGAAGACAAGAATTCTCTTCTTAAATGTTTGATATAAGTTGATTCTGAACTGCAGAATGCAGCAAACGTTGCGTCATGCTGCAAATATTTTGGGATGTTGCAAACGTTACGAGTTGTTACAAATGTTGTAGAATGCTGCAAACGTCGTGGGGTACTGCAAATGTTTTGGGATGCTGCAAACGTTGCGGGATACAGCAAATGTTTTTTGATGCTGCAAACGTCGTGGGATACTACAAATGTTTGGGGATGCTGCAAACGTTGTGAGATGTTACAAAAGTTGCAGAATGCTGCAAACGTTGCGGAATACTGCAAATGTTTTGGGTTGCTGCAAACGTTGCGAGATGCTGCAAACGTTGCGGCATGCTGCAAATATTTTGAGATGTTGCAAATGTTGCGAGTTGTTCCAAACGTTTTAGAATGCTGCAAACGTTGTAGAATGCTGCAAATGTTTTGAGATGCTGCAAACGTTACAGAATGCTGCCAACGTTGCAGAATGCTGCAAACGTTGCAGAATACAGCAAACGGTTCGGGATGCGGCAGACATCTATGAACAATAATGCAGCAATGGTAAGCATTACACCAAAGTTATATGCCCCCCAACCCCACCCCCATATATTTTTGGAGTTATGGAATTCGTGACTTAAGTCCCAGCATTGTAGCTGGGAACGTCATTCCCCATATATATATATATATATATATATATATATATATATATATATATATATATATATATATGTGTGTGTGTGTGTGTGTGTGTGTGCGTGTGTGTGTGTGTGTGTATATATATGTTGGTAATAAAGATAATGCCAACAAGAACAATGCTTGGGAATTTTACTTAGTAAATCATTCAGTAAAGCCAATAAATGAGTGAATTCTCTGTTATACTGAAAACCATAGTCATAATCTCTTGCCTTGACAACTATTTAAACTAATGTTCTCATGGATTTAGCCACAAGATATACATTATGTTCCAGGAGAAGTGTCTCGTAATGCAAGTTCCAGCGAGAAAGTTTTGGCTTGGCATATCTTAGTCTTATTATGAAGTGTCTAGAATTTATAGCATCCATCCAAATTCTAATCTCAAACTTCAATACCTTAACCTCATTCTAAAACGTCTAGAAATGTTAGAATCCAACCAAATTCTAATAATTCTCAAACTTAAAGGCCTTAACCTCATTCTAAAATGTCTAAAAATGATAGAATCTAACTTCATTCTTATAAATCTCAAACTTGAAGACCTTAACCCCCATTTTAAGATGGAGCCTAACAAGTCTCAAGCTTAAAGATCTTCGCTTCATTCTAAAATGTCTAAAAATGATAGAATAAAACCAAAAAGTCGGAAACTTGAAGATCTAAGCCCCCATTCAAAATTGCTCTAATAAAACGTACCCTAAGTTCATACTGAAAAGTTCAAATGAGTCCCTGATTTCTTGCTGGATGTCTTACCCAACAAGGTCTATATTGGATGATGAAAGTCGTAACCTAACAAGACCTTACCCCATTCAGAAAAATCTTGACCTGACAAGACCTGGCATCATTCTGGAAAGTCTTGACCTGGCAAGACCTGACCTCATTTTGGAAAGTCTTGACTTGACAAAACTTCGCCTCATTTTGGAAAGTCTTGAGGTGACAAAACCTGACCTCATTCTGGAAAGTCTTGATCTGACAAGACCTCACCTCATTTTGGAAAATCTTGACCTGAAAAGTCTTGACCTCATTCTGGAAAGTCTTGACCTGACAAGGCTTGATCTCATTCTGTCAAGTCTTGACCTGACAAGACTTGACCTCATTTTGTCAAGTCTTGACCTGACAAGACTTGACCTCATTCCGGAATTTGTTGACGTAGCAAGCACAAACCCCACTCTGAAGAGCCTTTAAGCTGACATGGCCTAACTTCATTATGCTAAGTCTCTACCTGAGAGGACACTCTCGAACTCACGTGTTGACCTCGCAGGACCTCAGCTCACTCCATCCAGAAAGTTCTTAATCTAATAGAGAGCTGGCACTTTTTAACATTCAGTGGACGAGCTTCTGCAGAAGAAGTTTATTGACCAGATATTTCTCATAGTTCCTTGCCGCATAACTACAGAACAGTCATGGCAGATAACTAAGGTTTGATGGAGATCCATCAGGGTCTTAGAGTGCTTTGTTTTTTATTAGATATTTTACTTTCACTTTTTTTTTAACTCTACTTGACTTCCCAAACCTTTAATCATGTATGATGATATTATTATTATTATTATTATTATTATTATTATTATTATCATCAAATGCTAAGCTACAACCCTAGTTGGAAAAGCAGGATGCTATAAGCCCAGGGGCCCCAACAGGGAAAATAGCCCAGTGAGGAAAGGAAATAAAGAAAATTAAAATATTTTAAGTATAGTAACATTAAAAAAAACAAAAAACAATGATATACGTGGTATTGATGACTATTAAATTCTTCATATAGTAGATATTGGTCGTCCCAGACTTGGTCTTACTAAAAGTAATAATTGGATCTTAAAATGCTTTAGAATACATCGGACGAAGTGTTTAAACACTCAAAAAAATAGAGCCTTCTGGTTAACTCTTGCCTAGTGAGAAAGAGGAAATAGAAACTTATCAAATGAGTGTGTAGGTATGCTAATCCTTTTTTTTTATGTTATCAGATAAATGCTCATCCTTCATATATCCTTTTTTTTCTCCAAGGGTGACAAACAAATTATTCCACTGATGAATATTGCATTATCCATCCGTATTACCTTTTAGCTGTTGTCCAGTGGTACAAAAACTTAAGTAAATATCAGATATCTATTGCGAGAACCTTGTACTGGTTCTTTGTTTTCGATGCCCAAGACTGATGTCAATGCCCGCTTCATGTTCTAAGTTATACCCCAAGAGACATGCTGTAGTGTAATACTGTGTACCTTTTTTTAGGGAATGCCAATTCCTGAGCTGCACTTATGAAGAACAATTTGATTTTGCCCTGTGGAATTTTTTGTATGATTGAATAACAGAATTTTCTTTTTAAAAATGTTTTAGATATTGATAATGACTGAAAATGTTTTGAATGTTGATAATGACTGGAAATGTTTTGAATATTGATAATGACTGGAAATGTTTTGAATATTGATAATGACTGAAAATGTTTTGAATATTGATAATGACTGAAAATGTTTTGAATGTTGATAATGACTGGAAATGTTTTGAATATTGATAATGACTGAAAATGTTTTGAATGTTGATAATGACTGAAAATGTTTTGAATGTTGATAATGACTGGAAATGTTTTGAATGTTGATAATGACTGGAAGTGTTTTGAATGTTGATAATGACTGGAAATGTTTTGAATGTTGATAATGACTGAAAATGTTTTGAATATTGATGAGGTGGGGAAACTCCTATTAAAGCGCTGAAAAGCATTCTCTCTCTCTCTCTCTCTCTCTCTCTCTCTCCTCTCTCTCTCTCTCTCTCTCTCTCTCTCTCTCATATATTAATGAGGTAAATTAAAAGATTATACATAAATTCATCCGTATGCCTATCTTTCGCTGCACACGATGTACATTTATACATAAGTATTACAGTATTTTTATAAATTTAACTCTGTGCTCTTAAGGTATTATCTAAGATGAGAAGGTCATGTGCAAAAAAGTGGATTAGAGTACGAAGAAGAGTACCAGGAAATGCAGTGCTTTAATACTGCCGACGATGGTGTAGGTTATGTAACTTTGCTTTAGTATATCATTAAAATGTAAGTTTCGTCTCCATTTTCTTAATGCGTTTTTATTTCCACCGAAGATGATATATTTTTTTTTTTTTTTTTTGTATGTGTGTGTATAAGATCTGTCTGTCAACTTGTTGGATATTGAGAAGTTACCAACCAAGAATTAACGATTCTCTTACTAAGATTCTGTCCATCATCTGGAGGCAGTTGTCCAAGGAGAGAGTCCACCCAATGTTATCAAAATCTGTCATCCAGTTGCCTTCAAGGGGGGTAGGGGCGTTGGCATATATCCATGGTCTTTCTAGTGGTCAGTTTTAATAGCTGGTCATAAAATGTTTATCGACAGTAAACATAAGGGACTTAACAGATCCCCCTTTTAATATGTGCTATGAATTATAATAGAAAATTTGACATTTCTTCTTCTATCCACGATTAAATCGTATGACTACACTTGAGTTTGTATTTCTGGATATATCGCTGTGATGGTTCTTGTTAAATAAAGGCTGTATGATTAACTGGCTCATATATCATCGACTAACTG
>NC_090746.1:117718287-117750787 GCF_036898095.1 Palaemon carinicauda | reverse complement strand
GGGGGGGGGGGGGGCACGCGCCGTCTCCCCTCTGACCTTCATTACCGTGGGCCATGTCTGAAAGTAAACATTGTTCCACCTGGAGTGTGGCTATTCCCGATGGCATTATAAATGCATGCTGTCGCGTCCACACCTAGATTTCAATACTTTTTTTGCTTCGTCGATGGTATTCGTGCAGAGCGATTCACTAGACGAGAAATAGGAGAAAAATATACTTGAAGATTTTGCGTTTTGAAATGAATGCATGAATTTTGAGCTCTCTCTCTCTCTCTCTCTCTCTCTCTCTCTCTCTCTCTCTCTCTCTTGTTTCGCATGGCGTTTCATTCTGAGCTTCTCAGTTTTACTAATGTGTAAATGATAATTTACAATAACAACTTATGCAGCGGTTTTTAGTTCGTTGTTCACTGCATTATAAAGGCCTCAGACATGTCCATAGTCATGTATGAGGTTTGGCCATTTTCATCACTACACTAGCTACTGGCTATTGGTGAGGGTGGAGACTTCAGTCTGATCGCTCATAGAAAACAAACCTTGAATGGGGTGCCCTGACTAGTACAGCTTTGCTGATCATGGCGATACACAAACCCTTTCACCACGTGAAGGCATCCCTACTTAGAATGTAATTTAGTTCATGTTATATGGTAGCCTCATCCAGAAATCAATGTTGAATGGGATAACCTGTTAAAATAAAAGTAAATTTAACGAGCATAATAATTAAATTGCCTCAAACCTTTTTATATTTTCCTTTTGACTTTCATTAATAAAGTTTTGTTTTTGTAATGGTGATAATAATTTGAACAGTTTAGATTTTGGGGAGAATGATGCTGTCACCATTACACAAAAAATCTTCCCCCCCTAAACATTAAGGTGCCTTCTAAGCAGTTCTAAGCTCTTCTAGAAAAAGGATACTCCCAGATCAAACCATTGTTCTTTAGTCTTGGTTAGTGCCATAGCCTCTGTACCATGGCCTTCAACTGTCTTGGATTAGAGTTTTCTTGCTTGAGGTACACTCGGGCACGGTGTTCTATGTTATATCGCTTCCTCTTTTTTTTTTTTTAAGTTTGTATAGTTTATAAATGCGAGATTTAATTTAATGTTGTTACTGTTCTTAAAATATTCTATTTTGATTGCTTATTACTTCACATATAGTTTATTTCCCCGTTTCCTTTCCTCACTGGGATATTTTTTCCCTGTTGGAGCCCTTTGGCTTATAACATCTTGCTGTTCCAACTCCGGTTATAGCTTGGCTTGTAATAAATAATAATAATAATAATAATAATAATAATAATAATAATAATAATAATAATAAATCCATCCATATAATTTCGGAATTTTGGATATTAAACGTTCCTATATATTCAAGATCTGGAAATGGTGTGTACGGCTTTTAATTTACTTTACCTGTAGATAAGAACCCTTATGTGTTTCAACTTTTGGAAAAAAAAAAAAAGAATGGCAAGTATCTTTATGCAAGTTATCGAAGGATTTTCTTGAAGTGGCATACCATAAGGCTTGTTTTATTGTCATTAAATACAGTTGGACACATGAATTCCTGGCACACCTCACTCTTAGAAAGTGCACCTTGAAACACCCTAACTGCGAAGCTAGTAACTAAGCAGTTATTGTAAGAAAAGATAGCAGAGGGTAAATGATCACACTGAAAGCGTATAACAGGATGCACTTAGAGCGAGGTGTGCTATGAATTCATGCGTCCAACTGTACTAGCGTTTTATATTTTGATTAGGAGCTCTCAATCTTAGGGATAAATCTTTACAAAATTTATAATATTCTTAGTCAATGAAAACATTTTAATCGAGAAGTTACGAGCTCCTATAATGAACTTGCCATATATGAATTTGTTGTTATCTTGATTTATCGATTTATTAACATAATTAAGTAGTTACTTTTCAGTTTAAATTGATGTTTTAAATACAGTTATTATTATTATTATTATTATTATTATTATTATTATTATTATTATTATTATTATTATTATTGTTTTTGTTATTATTAATATTATTGCTATTATTATTATTATTATTATTACTATTATTATTATTATTATTATTATTATATCATCATCATCATCATTATTATTATTATTATTATTATTATTATTATTATTATTTTATTATTATTGTTGTTGATGGTGGTGGTGGTGTTGTTATTATCACAAACTAAGCTATATCCCTAATTGGAAAAACAAGATGCTATAAGCCCAAGAGCTCCAGCAGGGAAAAATAGCACATTAAGGAAAAGAAACAAGTAAATAAAAAACTACAAGAGAAATAACAAGTAATCAAAATAAAATACTTTAAGAACAGTAACACCATTAAATTAGTTCTTTCATATATAAACTATAAAAAACATAAAGTCAGCAGGCCTCAAGCTCATAAGATCCTTCATCCTCCAACAAGTATTGAACTTCAAAAGTTTAAAGATGCAGTAAATGTTTTCATGTTGAACAGGCTGACATAAGTCTTTTTATAGTTTATATGACATATCTGTTTTGACGTTCCTACTGTTTTTTAGAATGATCTATTGTTAATTTGTTCTCATCATTTATTTTCTTATTTCCTTTCCTCACTGGGCTATTTGTTCCCTATTGGAGCCCTTGGGCTTATAGCACCTTGCTTTTCTAACTAGGGTTGTAGCTTGGGTAGACTGACATAAGTCTTTTTATAGTTGATATATGACATATCTGTTTTGACGTTGGTTACTGTTTTTAGAATGATTTATTGTTAATTTGTTCTCATCATTTATTTATTTTCTTATTTCCATTCCTCACTGGGCTATTTTCCCTATTGGAGCCCTTGGGCTTATAGCAGCTTGCTTTCCCAACTAGGGTTGTAGCTTGGGTAGACTGACATAAGTCTTTTTATAGTTTATATATGATATATCTGTTTTGACGTTGTTACTGTTTATAGAATGATTTATTGTTAATTTGTTCTCATTTATTTATTTTCTTATTTCCTTTCCTCACTGGGCTATTTTCTTTATTGGAGCCCTTGGGCTTATAGCATCTTGCTTTTTCAACTAGGGTTGTAGCTTGGCTAGTAATAATAATAATAATAATAATAATAATAATAATAATAATAATAATAATAATAATAATAATAATACTCAGCTGCAGTGGTTTTCCTGTTATCGTGTGGATTTGAGCGTGGCTTATAGCATTTTCCTTTTCCAACTAGGGTTGTAGCTTGGCTAATAATAATAATAATAATAATAATAATAATAATAATAATAATAATAATAATAATAATAATAATACTTAGCTGCAGTGGTTTTCCTGTTATCGTGTGGATTTGAGCGTGGCTCTTCCATGATTGGCAGGTGGAGTGTTGGCAAAAGCCGTGTTATGTCCAAAATCGATGGCCTTCAGTCTGGGTAATGGTGTGCGTGTGTGTCTCGACGTTATTTGAATGTCATTGAGGCATCGATTTAATTCATGCACAAAATTTTCATGGGGGACATATATCATTATGTCCCTGAACATTGTTTTTTGGGGGAGCATGGATTGATAATAAAAATAGAAAATATAAGGAGTATAGTAATGATTATCGAATAGAAATTATATTATTATTATTGTCATTATATTTCATGTCAATAATAACAAGTTTCATTACGATTAAAATTGTGGCCAGGAAGCTGTTCACAAACATATAAACAAACACACACAAACAAACAGAAAAAAAATGGTTAAAACATAACCTCCTTCCAACCTCGTTGGCGGAGGTAATTATATAATGCTGCATTGGTTTTTATCATACGCGAGCGTCCAATCATCGTTGAAAATAAGTTTTTTTCTATATATATAATATTGCTTCAGGGTGTTTATCGCATAATTAAATTGCCCTGTATACATTTTCCAGTGGGTAATTTTTGGGGGCTTTAAATATGAATTAAAGATAGACCTATACACTATTGTAAATAATGTTTTCTTTCTTGTGTAGTAAAATGTAATGAGCTTTATTCGTGTTGGTGTGTGCGGTATATGCTAATGGTAATGCAAACGGTAATTTAGATGCTTTTGATCTTCGTCATGATAATTGTAAAAAGAAATTTCGCCATCGTTACGTTTTCAATTAGATCTCTACTTGATTTACATCAACAGAAATGAAAGATCAGCTGAATTTTTAACTCGGGTGAGACTTTTTTTTTTTTTTTAGTGAAGTTTGGCAGCCGTCTGTCAGTATGTATGTATGTATGTATGTATGTATGTCGTGAACATTTTGCATTCATGCATTCATTATTTTATCGAAGTATATCAGGCGTCTGTCAGTATGTATGTATGTATTATTATTATTATTATTATTACTATCCAAGCTACAACCCTAGTTGGAAAAGCAAGATGCTATAAGCCCAGGGGCTCCAACAGGGAAAAATAGCCCAGTGAGGAAAGGAAATAAGGAAATAAATAAATGAAGAGAACAAATTAACAATAAATCATTCTAAAATAAGAAACAACGTCAAAACAGACATGTCATATAATAAACTATCAACAACATCAAAAACAAATATGTCATAAATAAACTATAAAAAGACTATGTCCGCCTGGTCAACAAAAAAGCATTTGCTCCAACTTTGAACTTTTGAAGTTCTACTGATATGTATGTATGTATGTATGTATGTATGTAGTTAATAGTTTTGTATTCATACTTCTTCAGAGTCACTGAATAACCGAAATGTGGACACAAGGCATATTGGCTTTAAAAAATTCCAAGTTCCCACGAATCTTCCCAATGGAACATGGCTAAGATATAACGGGAACAGGGTTAGGTCATCTAATAATCTTATTCTCTCAAGAAATGGCAAAACTTTCGGGAAAGGTTCAAATGTCGCGTAGAACTTTCTTTTGGCTGTAATAGTCATTCAAAGTTTTACTAAGTAAACCTCGTCAAGAGCAGTATGAATACAGCTTGTAAAATTAGTTTTGAATCTACTCAGACTGGGGTCGTGTGGCCAATGATGGGACCACTAGTTTTATTAAGAATATTATAGGTTAATATTCTATTTAATTTCTTTCAAGAACGACAGGAAAAAGTAGATAATGAAATGAAGATAGTTTTCTGTATGTACATCTACTCTGACTGGTCGTGTGGCCAAGTGTAGAGTCACTGTAATAGTCTAACGTTTTTCATTGGAATATATTTTATAAAATATTGAATTTTACTCAAGTACGATAGGACAATATAATTTATAGAATAAACATAGTTATCTTTCTATAGATCTACTCTGACTGTGGTCGTGTGGCCAAATGTAGGACAATCGTAGTGATCTAAAGTTAATTATAATAATATGTGTTATGATAAATCTTCTAAATTTTCCTCAAGAACAACAGAACAATATGATTTATAGAATAAACAGAGAGTTATCTTCATGGAGAATAGCCTAAAGTATATTTGAACTGCGGCCCTAGTGCCCAGAATGGGCCCACAATAGTAGTTCAAATTTTTACATATATATATATATATATATATATATATTTATATATATATATATATATATATATATATATATATATATATATATATATATATATATATATATTATATATATATATATATATATATATATACACATATACATATACATATACATATACATATGAAGTCGTGATCAATGTGTTCCAGGTGAGCAGCAAAGTCTGTAGGCCTTTTTTCCATTACTATCTTTATTTTATATCCATTTGTATTATTCTTATCACCATTTTTTGCCGTTTCATTTTATCACCAGTGAATAAAAAATAGAAAAAAAAAAGTTTGTTTATGGTTGAATAATTTGAAGCATTTCTCTTACCTGAATGCAAAAAAAAAAAAACCATTATTCATCGTTGCGAAGAGACTTTTCTTTTTTTTTCCACAAAAGCTAAATACATTTTAGATTACTGAAGGAAAATAAACCCGACTACTCGTTTTCAGTTTTTGCCGCAGTGCCTAGCGTGAGGCCTTTACGAGTTTCAGCAGACGCTCATGGAAGATTGCTCTCTCTCTCTCTCTCTCTCTCTCTCTCTCTCTCTCTCTCTCTTCTCCGTATTCCTGGAGCGTTTTTCTATTCATTCGTGTTGCTTCATATATATATATATATATATATGTATGTATGTATATGTATATATATATATGTATATATATGTATATATATATATAATATATATATATATATATATATATATATAATATATATGTGTGTATATATGTATGTATAAGTAGGAAATCTCTCTCTCTCTCTCTCTCTCTCTCTCTCTCTCTCTCTCTCTCTCTCTCTTTCTTTTCTCCGTATTCCTGGAGCGTTTCTCTTTTCATTCGTGTTGCTATATCTCATGCATACACGTGTATATGAATGTAAAATTTACACACATTATATACCAGTTTTTCTACTTATGCATCCGTTCAATAAACACTGGACAAACACGAAAATCGCGAATTGATAATGATAAAAGTTCATTCAGTAATTTAAATCGCGTCTGATAAGCTCTTAATTACAGATTTTATTTTATTTATTTTTTATTTTTTTTTTTTTTTTGAGTCGAATTATGACCTCGAATTATGACCCCCATTTCACCCCAACCCCCACCTTGTTCAACTCCTGACCTTTCCTGACTGATATCTAGTCATTACGGTATCCCCGAAACATGAAAATTCTCATATAAACATCTTCTGTCGACCAGGGAAGGAATCTAGTTGGTGGTTACATGTCTGTTTTCTTTATCTCCCTTTTCATTCGTGTCTGTGAACTTTTCTTCTGTTTTATATTTTCTTTACAAGTTTATTTATTATATCTATTCCATCATTTCTTTTTTCATAGTTTTCCTGGGACACATTTGGTTCCTTCTTTCTTATGTTTTCTTTGGCTACTGTTGGTTCCTTCTTTCTTATGTTTGAGTTTTCGGATACTTTATGTTTCCTCTGGCTATACTTGTTCTTTCTTTCCTATGTTTTCCTTGGCTACACTTGGTTCCTTCTTTCTTATGTTTTCTTTGGCTACACTTGGTTCCTTCTTTCTTATGTTTTCTTTGGCTATTGTTGGTTCCTTCTTTCTAATGTTTTCTTTGGCTATTGTTGGTTCCTTCTTTTTTATGTTTTCTTTGGCTATTGTTGGTTCCTTCTTTTTTATGTTTTCTTTGGCTATTGTTGGTTCCTTCTTTCTTATGTTTTCTTTGGCTATTGTTGGTTCCTTCTTTCTTATGTTTTCTTTGGCTATTGTTGGTTCCTTCTTTCTTATGTTTTCTTTGGCTATTGTTAGTTCCTTCTTTCTTATGTTTGCTGTGGCTACTGTTGGTTCCTTCTTTCTTATGTTTTCTGTGGCTACTGTTGGTTCCTTCTTTCTTATGTTTTCTTTGGCTATTGTTAGTTCCTTCTTTCTTATGTTTTCTTTGGCTACTGTTGGTTCCTTCTTTCTTATGTTTGAGTTTTCGGATACTTTATGTTTCCTCTGGCTATACTTGTTCTTTCTTTCCTATGTTTTCTTTGGCTACATTTGGTTCCTTCTTTCTTATGTTTTCTTTGGCTATTGTTGGTTCCTTCTTTCTTGTGTTTTCTTTGGCTATTGTTGGTTCCTTCTTTCTTATGTTTTCTTTGGCTATTGTTGGTTCCTTCTTTTTTATGTTTTCTTTGGCTATTGTTGGTTCCTTCTTTCTTATGTTTTCTTTGGCTATTGTTGGTTGCTTCTCTCTTATGTTTTCTTTGGCTATTGTTGGTTCCTTCTTTCTTATGTTTTCTTTGGCTATTGTTGGTTCCTTCTTTCTTATGTTTTCTTTGGCTATTGTTAGTTCCTTCTTTCTTATGTTTGCTGTGGCTACTGTTGGTTCCTTCTTTCTTATGTTTTCTGTGGCTACTGTTGGTTCCTTCTTTCTTATGTTTGAGTTTTCGGATACTTTATTTTTCCTCTAGCTACACTTGGTTCCTTCTTTCATACGTTCCATCTCTCGGATACTTTGTGCAGATTAAAGAGGAAAAGGAGGAGGAGGAGAGTAAGAATGACGAGAGGCAGAGTAGGAGGAAAGTAAGGAATGGGAAGAGTAATGAGAAGATGTTGAGTTGGAGGAGGAAGTTGGAGAAGTAGAATTAGGCGAGGCGAAGCTGTAGGAGGAGGAAAATGAGGAGGAGGAGGAGGAGGAAAATGAGGAGGAGGAGGAGTTAGTATTTTGGGGTCAGCGACGTTTTAGGGTGGATAAATGTGTCATGGATGTGAGAGGTTAGAAGAAGGATGAGTAAAAAAACTACTAGAGAGAGAGAGAGAGAGAGAGAGAGAGAGAGAGAGAGAGAGAGAGAGAGAAAGTACGTGAATTTCAATATTTAAATTTGAATAATGCCTCTAAATTATTTTTATTTGAATTATTAATTATTATTGTCAAAATAATTGAAATTATTATTATTATTATTATTATTATTATTATTATTATTATTATTATTGTTGTTGTTATTATTATTGCAAGAATTTATATTATTAGTGTAACTATTAAAATTATTAGGCTTATTATAACATAATTTAATCAACCAGGATTCGTTTCTAATGAGTCAAAGACCATATTTCCTTTTCACTTTTACCACAAGAAGATGATTTTGTCAATTGAAATGATTTCTTCACCTCTTCCAGGAAACATCTTAAGTCATCCTTGACTGGGTTTTCTGGGAAAGAAAAAATGTATTGACTGATTACATTTATCTTTTAAGTTCAGCCCTAATTACATCCTTACCTGACTTTAAAAATAGGTTTTTTTTTTTTTTTTTTTTTTTTCAAGTTATAGTTTGTATATTGAAGATCTAATTTAATTATGTTACTTTTCTTGAAATATTTTATTTTGATTGTTGATAACTTCTCTTTTAGTTTATTTATTTCCCTGTTTCCTTTCCTCAGTGGGCTATTTTTCCCAGTTGGAGCCCTTGGGCTTATAGCATCCTGCTATTCCAACTATGGTTGTAGCTTAGAGTGTAATAATAATAATAATAATAATAATAATAATAATAATAATAATAATAATAATAATAAAAGTATGCAAATCAGATAGTGAGATCAAGATCATTTTAGATTCAAATTATTACTTATCAATTATTATATTCGATACCAAAATTTCCTCCTCCCCCAAAGAAATAAACTTTGTCCCTTTAACATCTTATATTATTATTATTACTATCCAAGCTACAACCCTAGTTGGAAAAGCAAGATGCTATAAGCCCAGGGGCCCCAATAGGGAAAAATAGCCCAGTGAGGAAAGGAAATAAGGAAATAAATAAATGAAGAGAACAAATTAACAATAAATCATTCTAAAAAAGGCAACAACGTCAAAACAGATATGACATATATAAACTATAAAAAGACTCATGTCCGCCTGGTCAACAAAAAAGCATTTGCTCCAACTTTGAACTTTTGAAGTTCTACTGATTCAACTGCCCGATGTAGACCAATTCTTATTTTTTGTAATTGCGAAATCCTCAAGGTCAGAATTAAAGTGAGGCATCGTTCATTTTCTGCACATCGCTGGGATTAAGGCCTCAAAGGATGAGCCATTGAAAAATGCCCTGAAATTACAAGGAAAGGAAAAGAAGCGCCTTAATCATTCTGATATATTTCGTTTCTCCGACTTTATTTGCGAAACTCATGCAAGCTTAATCTTGGGAGGCGATGCAGTGGCGGGCGTCATAGAAATTGCACTTTTTATATATTTACATCCGCCAATCAAGTTGGAAGGAGGTTATGTTTTACCCCCTGTTTGTGTGTTTGTTTGGGAACAGCTTCCTGGCCACAATTTTAATTGTCGAGTAATTTAACTTGCCTGGATTAACTGTTGTTGTAAAAAAGATGGAAATGATTAAATTTTGGAAGGTCAAGATTAGAGGTCAAGGTCACGGTCAAGCAAAATGTCCAATGCACGTAATCAGCGATAAGTTTGGACATCGTTGTCACAGAGACTTCAAACTTGGTTCATATTTGAATGTATGAAAATCCACGCCAATTGATACACGTTAAGGTCAACGTCGAGCAAAAGATCTAGAAATAAGCTGCCGCGGCGGAGGTCTGCGCTTTACTGAGTGCCCTTTTAGTTAGTTTTGTTTCGAGTAGTATTTGCTAACTCTTTTCTTGGTTGTACTGTTTTTTTACCTTCGTGGGTTAGAAATGAGCTGCAAATAGATATTATTAGAATATAGAAAAAAATTACCTTTCAAGAAATAGTAAAAATAACCGTAAATAAAAAGTTTATTGTAGATTTCGTTAATTTTCATTACGTAATTTACGTATTTTATTATTCCTTTTTATTTAATCTGAAACGTTTATGATACCTTTGTCAGAATTTCTTATAGAACAGGGTATAAAATATTTGTTTCTAACAATGGCCTGCATACTTATAGCTATTATATAGTCTTTTCTTCTCTGTTCGTGTCCATGTAATATGTATAAGGTTATTTATAGTCTGAGATAAGATAGAGGATCGGAAACGAAAAGACTTTATCATCTTCTTCAATCATCAATCTTTTACTGTGAGATTGATAACACGTTTCACTCTATAAGAAAGTTTAAAATGTAAAACTCATTGAAGAGAACATGCTGTATGCACATATACATATTCCTTTGTGATATAAGAATAATAATTAAATCCAACCTTCGTTTTCACTATCTCTACCAAATGTATTTTCGAGACTGAATTCTGAAATGTGTCTCATGACTAAAGCAGAACCAGCACTGGTGGTGGTACATACTTGAGTAGTCGTCCCTGAAGGCGATATCTGGAGTAGGGGGTTCTGAAATAGGAGTGTACCAACCGTGTGTCACACGATCGTACATAAATTATTTTGTATATATTATGCTTGTATCTGCGCTCTTCCCTCGCACTAAAAAGAACCAGAACAAACATGTCTGTGTGTCGCCTATGTAACATTGTCACTTTCTCGAACATGTAATTTCCTGTTGCCTTGAGGTTTTGTATATAAAGGAGAGTGTTCTATAATAAATTAACTCAGTTGCTTTCACACTGCCTTAGAGTTCACAACCCTCTCTCTCGGCCCGTCACATGAGTGTCGTGACCTTAGTCAGAGAGTGACTGAGTCGAGACTGGATGTTGAAACTGGATCATATGAGGTTCTTACTGATTGTATGAAAACCAGATTCTATGGTTAAATACATACATACATACATACATATACCAAAGACACTTCCCCCAATTTTGGGGGTTAGCCGACATCAACAAATGAAACAAAACAAAAAGGGGACCTCTACTCTCTACGTTCCTTCAGCCTAACCAAAGACTCAACCGAGTTCAGCTGGTACTGCTCGGGTGCCACAGCCCAACCTCCCACATTATCCACCACAGATGAAGCTTCATAATGCTGAATCCCCTACTGCTGCTACCTCCGCGGTCATCTAAGGCACCGGAGGAAGCAGCAGGGCCTACCGGAACTGCGTCACAATCGCTCGCCATTCATTCCTATTTCTAGCACGCTCTCTTGCCTCTCTCACATCTATCCTCCTATCACCCATGGTTAAATAATTTAAATAAATAAATGATTTCTTTAGAAGTAACTTTAGCTTATCAGAGGAGGGTAAAGCACAGCAAGAAAACCTAATTGACGGGATGCATGACTGGTAAACTTAATGGAATTATGTCACGGTAGCCCTAGTCCGTGACCTTATTTCTGCTAGAGGTCTTACTAGAGTGATATCCACGAAACCTATTCAGTGAAAAAATACTATATCGACCTTAAACTAAAACTAAGAAAATAAAAATTCTCAAAGAAATATATTTTGTCGTTGTACAAGGAGGCATTAATGTGATAAATTCCTTCAATTTAGATTTTTATTGGAGACTGAATTCTAGCACTGAATTTCAACTTTTTAACTGGGGCAAACCATGAAGACAAAACACGGAAATAAAAGTTTCCAATGTCATTATGAGTATGTGGCACTAAAAATGGTCTTGCCTGAACTTTAAACGGGAAGAGTGGTGAACATTTCCGTTTTATTTCCACTGTTATGCAGTTTGATGTTAACAATTCACAGCCTTTAAGAACGAAGGGAAATACTACTGTAAATGTTCAATTTTCCATTGCATGTGTAAATAAAATATATTTTTTACATTTGATTTCGTGTTTGTGTCTCTGCACATTCATGTAGTCTTAAAAAAAAAATTTGTTTTCTTTAGGTATTTGTCTCTTGTAATACTTGCTGTATTTGATTACCTCATGTTGCTATTTATGTTTACTTTGGAAAATGGTATTCACGTTGATATAATTAACTCGAAGGCCTTGATAATTATGGAAATGCATCAGCTGAAATATATAATAATGGAGTTTAGCTGCATTGTCCATTGTCGGGTTCGCGGGTCTTGTCATCTTCAGATGCGGAACGGCCACACCCTGGTAAACAATTCAGGGTCATGAACCAAACCAATGTGAGAGAGAGAGAGAGAGAGAGAGAGAGAGAGAGAGAGAGAGAGAGAGAGAGAGAGAGAGATGCGGGTATTTTTCAACTGGTGAGTGACTACGCCTGTGTGGAAGTACAGTCATATGAAAACAGCTGTGAAATAACGGTAATATATTCCTGAGAGAGAGAGAGAGAGAGAGAGAGAGAGAGAGAGAGAGAGAGAGAGAGAGAGGAGAGAGAGAGAGAGAGTGAGAGAGACGGGACTTTTTTATCTTTAAGTGACTACACCTTTTTCGAAGTACGGTCATAAGGAAACAACGGTAATATATTCCAAATTATTAGTGCAGAATAAGACTGCAAATCTAAGGGTTTGATTCGTAAAGATAGAATCATGGGTTTCTAACAGGCCTAAGTACGCTTAGGTATAAACAATCTCATGATTATTTCTGAGAAATGTGTTTTATACGTACAGAGGCCAAATTAATCATCATCATCATCATCATCTCCTACGCCTATTGACGCAAAGGGCCTTGGTTAGATTTTGCCAGTCGTCTTTATCTTGAGCTTTTAATTCAATACTTCTCCATTCATCATCTACGTAGCGCTTCAAAGCCCTCAGCCATGTAGGCCTGGTCTTCCAACTCTTCTAGTACATTTTGGGCCCTAGCTAAACGATTGGTATACTAGTCTTTCCTGAGGAGTGCGAAGAGCATGCCCAAACCATCTCCATCTACCCCTCACCATAATCTCATACACATATGGCAATCGAGTAATCTCTCTTTTAGTTTCATTTATGTATTTATGTGTATATATATATATATATATATATATATATATATATATATATATATATATATATATATATATATATATATATATATATTGTGCGTGTTTGTATATTATAACCACGAAATGAAAAATAATGAAACCTCCTAATTGAATTTTGCTTATATAGTCAGAAAACTAGATTAATTTAGTTCATAAGCAAACCCAAATAACAGTCACTCACGCTAATTTTTTTTTTTGAAGCTTCACGGCAAAATAACAAAATGACCCTAACCCCAACCGAAACGAAAATGTTGCAGCTCCATGAAGGAACATTATGTAATGGCGTGGTGGTGGCACTCGTGGTATTCAGTGCCAATTTAGTTGAAGGTCGTGTTCCAGATAATGAAACTGGATTCAGTTTTTGAAGGATGTTTTTTTAAGCTGAAATTCAAAGGTTGCTGGAAAATATATCTATGGAAATTCTCATTATTAGATAGGGATGTGGGAGCTAATCTGAGAAAGGACAGGGGTCTCCCCAAATTTATAATATCTATCTAATCAGTTGAAATGGATTCTATAGTGACACACACAAACACACACACATATATATGTGTGTGTGTGTCTGTCTGTCTGTTTGGCTGTCTGTGTTTGCATCTGCGTGAGTGTTATACTCACCAAAAAAAAAGGGGAAAAGATTTTCGTGGCTATAATATATATTTTATGTTTATTACGTATCAGTTCATGTACTTTCCACACACACACACACTCATTTATATATATATATATATATATATATATATATATATATATATATATATATATATATATATATATATATATATGTATATATATATATATATATATATATATATATATATATATATTATACATACATATATATATATGTATATATATATGTATATATATATAAATATATATATATATATATATATATATATATATATATATATATATATATATATATATATATATATATATATATATATATGAGTTCTAGTATGTATGTATATATGAACTGTAGATGCATGCGTTTGTGCGAGCGTGCAAAAGAGTAGAATAGCTTATGATAAGAACTATTTCTGTATTTGAATTGTTAAATAGGTCTAACTTCTCTTTGCCATGAAAAGTGATGATGATAATTTCTAATATAATTACCATTGATGACCAGCGGAAAACAGGAAAGTATATTGGGATGCAGGAGACAGTAGATAAAAGCTAGGTTGTGGTTAGGCGGTCAGGATAGGAATTGGAGGAAAAAAATTGGCTATACCGCTGTGAAAAAGTGAATAAAAACTTATTAATTCATCTCGTATAGACGGATGCCCATGAAGTCCTATGTAACACTTTTCCATTTCATAGAGACTACTCTGTATCATAAAATCAAATAGCAAAATAGGAGATACATCAGTCCCAAATGCTGGTGCAATGTTGTCAATGATATATAATGTAATGCCGTGTTAAAAGCTAGTCGTCAGTTACATGCAAAGGTCAGATGCAAAAGAAACTATTGATTGTCCATTTTCAGTATTGCATAGCCATCTTCGTGTAGCTAGCTTTATCATTTCCTAAGTGCCTTGGCATAAACTTGATGACAATGGCTGAGAAATTACAACAAATGTTTCAACAATGGCGTTGAGAAATCCATAAATTTGTACCAATGAGTACACCAACTATAGGATTTTCTTTCATTCAACCACAGACCATGTACCGTTAATTGTCTGTTTGATAAGTCCCGTCTTCACTTGAAATAAAAGAGGCGAGTTCTCTCTTATTCTAGACGTATCTTTTGTAACTGCGGTAGTTGCAGTGATCAGCCATAATAAATATGTATAAATATATATGTGTATATATATATATATATATATATATATATATATATATATACATATATATATATGTGTTTATATATATGTATATATACATATATATATATATATATATACATATATATATATATATATATATATATATATATATATATATATATATATATATATATATATATATATATATATATATATATATACACACACACATTAACTTGCAGACGTAGGGTGAAGTTACTATTCCCTCCTTAAACTTTGGTATGGCCTCTACGTCAGTAACATCTGACCCCTCTTGGTAGACAGGCATACAAAATTAACCTCCCTAACATTGGTTAAATATGCCGATCAAATGACCACCAATTTTGGTGCTGTTGTTGTTACATATATCAGTTTGGACACCAACGAGCGGCTTTCAAGTTTCGGTTCTAAACTATTTGTCTCTCAACTTTTATCAAGAGGAATAATTCCAACAAGAGTTTAAAAGGCCCGTTTAAATCTTTTTGATATATATATATATATATATATATATATATATATATATATATATACTGTGTATATAGGCTATATATATATATATATATATATATATATATATATATATATATATATATGTGTGTGTGTGTGTGTGTGTGTATATGTGTATGTATATATATGTATATATATATATATATATATATATATATATATATATATATATATATATATATAGAGAGAGAGAGAGAGAGGAGAGAGAGAGAGAGAGAGAGAGAGAGAGAGAGAGAGAGAGAGAGAGAGAGAGAGAGAGATTTTCTCCTGTGTAGCAATTTGTAAAGTTTTTAACCTTGGCAAATATTTCTGAAATACAGAAGATTGGGATTCTTATATATCATTTATATTATATACTAATATAGCCAACATTTAGTGTAAGATCTGGAATAGGCTCAATGTTGATTTTGATAAAGATTTGTCATGAAAGGGAGTAAATTTATTCGAGATTCCTTCTCCGATAGCTGTAGAATATCATCCTGGACAACATCTGCTATTGATTATACGTAGCTACAGGCACAGAGCAGCCAGGCTGACATGGTGCAATATACGATCATTAACAGGACGGTTGTAAATCAGCGAATTGACGGATGCGGGGGGGGGGGGGGGGGAGGGGTGTTAGTGGGGGTGGTGTGAGATTGATTATAAAGAGAGGACGGGGTTTTAAGTGGTTGTTATTAATAGTATGATAGGAGGGAGATAGAACTGAATATGGTACCATGAGTTTTTAATTTGATTAATTGTATATGATTTGTAATTTATATGAGCTCTATTTACTGTTTAAAACTGCTTGGTTATTTATTTGTCTGTTACCAAACCCTTTACTGTGTATATATATATATATATATATATATATATATATATATATATATATATATATATACATATATATATATATATATATATATATATATATATATTTATTTATTTATATATATATATATATATATATATATATATATGTATACATTATATATATATATATATATATATATATATACATACATATATATGTATATATATAAGTATATATATATATATGTATGTATATATATATATATATATATATATATATATATATATATATATATATATATATATATAAATTTTCTCCCGTGTAGCAATTTTTAAAGTTTTTAACCTTGGCAATTATTTCTGAAATACAGAAAATTGGGATTCTTATTTATCTTTATATTATTAACTAATATAGCCAACATTTAGTGTAAGATCTGGAATAGGCTCAATAGGCTATTGATAATTGTTCATAACCACTTCTTAATCGACATAATTTTGATATTTTCGTAAATAAAGAATATGAGTCCATCGGGTATACCCAATTTCGTCTTTGCACTAGTTCATTCTATTTTCGATATATAATTTATCACTTTCCATGTTAGAATGTTCAAAGGAATCTATTTTATGGAGAAGCTGTTCAATTGAAGAAAGGTATTCGTACACAGAACAGTCATTCAAACTCGTCAAAATGTTATGGTTCTCTCTCTCTCTCTCTCTCTCTCTCTCTCTCTCTCTCTCTCTCTCTCTCTCTCTCTCTCTCTCTCTCTCCTACTGAGAATTACCTATTGTTACTCAAAATAATTCTTTAATACATTAATTATGTTTCACACACAAAGTAATACGCAACGTAACGTTCTCAAATCTTGATATTCCAATTGATTTTTTCTTTAGATAAAGTTGGTGTTTTTTTTTTTTTTTTCTATTTCATGAAGCCTAATTTATGACAACTGCTCTAAAGACAACGAAAATTTTGTATGTGAAATTCCTTAAACTTGGCGTTATATACGTATGTATGTTGGTTTTTCAATTGTATGCATGATATACGTTAATGTGTATACTTTCTGTACTAGGGCAGGTACAAAATTTAAATACTCGACTTTATGATTTGAAAATATTCACACAATATCAAATTAGGGTTCCATAATATACAAGAAAATAGTCATTTGGATTTTAAATGCTTACCTTACAAGAAAAAAAAGGACGCTATTTTACTGCATCTAATTGAATTGTGGAGGATAAATGAGTTGCATTGTCGAATATAGATCTGATGTGTACTGTTAATTAGAATATGAATATCCCTGTTTTCTACCAGTCTATTCAGCTATGCTTATATGTTGCTTTAAAGTACGTCAACATCCATTCCGTATATGGTAGAAATTGCAGACAGATCTTTGTCGCACGGTTGTTGAAGACGCCCCCTGCGGCTATGCAACATAGAAAACCACGAGATTGTAACAAAGAAAACGATGTTTTTTCTCCAATTAGGGGTAACTGTAGTAGTAGCTCACCGCGACCTATTTCAGTAACGTTTCTTGCCATTGCTTCCATATTCTGGTATTGTCTTCTTGTTAAATAATAACAATGGCATTTATTAAGATTAGCATTAAATTTTCATCATCATATTTTCCCTTATTATTATTGTTAACTTTTGGTATCCTCAAAACTTTTAAGGTACCCATTTGTAAGATGACAATATTAGTAATTTCGAAATCAGAAAAACTATTGATCTCTTCTCTCTCACTTCTTCTTACAATGTGTTACCTGACTGGCATAATTTTCAGTGCCATATCCTAAGCCCGTACACTGAAAAATATATCTCTCTCTCTCTCTCTCTCTCTCTCTCTCTCTCTCTCTCTCTCTCTCTCTCTCTCTCTCTCTCTCTCTCTCTCTCTCTCTCAGATAATTCTTTTGTATTTGTTTTTGTTAAGTACCATTCAAAATGTACATTTGCATACATCCTTCTAAAATGTGTAAGAGATATATTGGTACTCTTGTATACAAAGTGTGCAAAAGGCTTTTACCCTTGTAAGGTAGGCAAAGTATATATATATATATATATATATATATATATATATATATATATATATATATATATATATATAATATATATATATATGTATATATATATGTATATATATAGATAGATATATATATATATAGATATATATATATATATATATATATATATATATATATATATATATATATATATCTATATAAATATCTATATATATATATATATATATATATATATATATATATATATATATATATATATATATAGACTCTTTATTTGGTTTATAACTATTTTCTATTTGATAGTAAGTTTACGTTTACTGATGATATACGTTACCAATTTAAATCCTCTTTTGCAGCAGTATTTTAAATAGATTGTCAATGCATTTCAATTAGAACATTGAGTTGTCCATTGCTCCTTTTAGTTTCATTTCATGTTGCGCAGTATGATCATTTTCATGGAATTAACATTTTCCCTTTTACCTTCTCTTTCAGGTAAGCTGAGAATTTACTCCTGAGCTGTTTATACCCTGACAGTATCCTGGTAATGTACCTCAGTCTGTGTGATGAATTATCTCATACTACTACACGCTTCAGAAGTTAATTTTTGTATCAATAGAATCGCCGCTTCTTTTTTTTCTTATTACGCTTCGCCTCTAAAATGATTCAACTTTTTAGACGGGCCAAATCAAAATATAAAAAAAAGGGTAGATTTGGTAGTTGCAAAAGCAGCGTTAATTTGAAGTGCTCTAACAGGCGTAGTTTAGATAGGTAGACGTTGTATTGAGTAGTTTGTGGCTAAAAAAAATCAAAACTCGCCCGTTAGTAAGCTTTTTTTTTTTTTTTTTTTTTGTCATTTTGAAACAACTGCATAACAGTTTTTTTTTTTTGTATAAGTTACATTTTACTTTCTCTGCTTGGATGGGTAGTTGAATAGGCATAGGCCTAGTTGGTGAAAATGCAATTCATTCGCATGTACAAAGTTAATGATTTTGATAATTGTTGATAGATACGGTGACTTGTATATAATTGTAAATAAATTTGTTTTTATTACATTTTATTGTACTATACAGTATATATACATATGTATATATATATATATATATATATATATGTATATATATATATGTATATATATATATATATATATATATATATATATATATATATATATATATATATATATATATATATATATAATTTTCCCTTTCGCATTTGGGCAGTTCACAAAGATTTTTGCTTCTTGAGACGAAACTGTAGATAGATACTGTGACTTGTATATAATTGGAAATAAATTTGTTTTTATTACATTTTATTGTACTATACAGTATATATACATATGTATATATATAATATATATATATATATATATATATATATATATATATATATAATTTTCCCTTTCGCATTTGGGCAGTTCACAAAGATTTTTGCTTCTTGAGACGAAACTGTAGATAGATACGGTGACTTGTATATAATTGTAAATAAATTTGTTTTTATTATATTTTATTGTACTATACAGTATATATACATATGTATATATATATATATATATATATATATATGTATATATATATATATATATATATATATATATATATATATGTATATATATATATATATATATATATATATATATATATATATATATATATATATATATATATATATATATATAAAATTTTCCCTTTCGCATTTGGGCAGTTCACAAAGATTTTTGCTTCTTGAGACGAAACTGTAGATAGATACTGTGACTTGTATATAATTGGAAATAAATTTTTTTTTATTACATTTTATTGTACTATACAGTATATATACATATGTATATATATATATATATATATATATATATATATATATATATATATATATATATATATATATATATATATATATATAATTTTCCCTTTCGCATTTGGGCAGTTCACAAAGATTTTTGCTTCTTGAGACGAAACTGTAGATAGATACGGTGACTTGTATATAATTGTAAATAAATTTGTTTTTATTACATTTTATTGTACTATACAGTATACATACATATATATATATATATATATATATATATATATATATAATATATATATATATATATATATATATATATATATATATATTTATAATTTTCCCTTTCGCATTTGGGCAGTTCACAAAGATTTTTGCTTCTTGAGACGAAGCTGTTGATTGAGAATATTTTTATCATTTTGAAGGGCTCTCCTGAAGGGTTATTAGTTCTCAAAGTTGTTTGCTTTTCGAGATGAGACTGTAGATCGAAAATATTGTTGATGTTATTTTGAAGGGCTAACCCTTAGAGACTGTTAAAAGAAGTTCTTCATAGGATGCACTAAGGCAGATGTCTTCTTTTCTTCTTACTCTGTTTGTCCTACTGAACTCTAACTCATAGGATGCACTAAGGCAGATGTCTTCTTTTCTTCTTACTCTGTTTGTCCTACTGAACTCTAACTCATAGGATGCACTAAGGCAGATGTCTTCTTTTCTTCTTACTCTGTTTGTCCTACTGAACTCTAACGAGCTATCCTGCCATCCAAACATACCTACCAAGATGAATAGTTGGCCCTCACTATGTCACATCCGTAGAGAAGGTTAATCTTTACCTTCTGGGTTGAAATTATTAAGAGACACTATCATGAATAGCCATGAGCTGTCTCCAGCAAGAAATCAGTAGCTATAGTAAAAAAAAATTTAGCGAGGCAGATTTGCACCGACTCGCAGTGGTGCCCTTTTAGCTCGGAAAAGTTTCCTGATCACTGATTGATTGGACAAGATAATTCTAACCAATCAGCGATCAGGATACTTTTCCAGAGTTAAAAGGGTACCGCTCCGAGTCGGTGCAAATGCGCCTATTAAAAGATACTGACTATAGTACTTGATATTTGCATAGAATAGAAACAAACTATTCTTTTGTTCCCTTGAAATCGTATACATCAAAGAACATCTAACACTTGCGAATTAACCAACATGGACCTATAGTCCATTTCTTTTAGCGATGCATATTTGTACAGACTCGCGGCGGTGCCCTTTTAGCTCGGAAAAGTTTTCTGATCGCTGATTGGTTAGAATTATCTTGTCCAACCAATCAGTGATCCGGAAACTTTTCCGAGCTAAAGGGGCACCGCCGCGAGTCGGTGCAAATATGCATCGCTAAAAGAAATGGACTATAGTACTTCTGAATCACACACAAACTACACTAATTCATTCCATATGATCAACACTCCTCAAAACATTCTTTTCTATCTATTCTTGGGTTCTTCACGTTTCTCGACTTATCGGTTCCTCCCCCCACCAAATTATACTACACGAACAGATCATCTCGGCTTCAGCCTTTCTTATTTTGATCCATTCAACATTTACTCTTCATTTCCATAAAGGAGATTTGGCTTAACAATTTTTTTAATAGATTCTCAGACTAATCTGTTACACACTTCTTGCTACCCTTCTTGCTTCGCCTAAAACTGTGACTGACCTGTTCCCTTTATAGAGCCTTCGTCTTTATTATTAATTACTTAAATACTTGAATGAATTAACCAGTAATATTGTTCCACATTCCATTTAAGAATTCCTTACTACATCGCCTTGGTTTCCATCTTTCTACTTTTACAAACACTTGAAAATAGAATTAATCAGCTTCTACAGTTTTTATTTGGGTCAATATTGAATTTATGTTAGTTTTAGGAAATATGTATAATGATTTTTATTATGATATATGCTGAGGAACTATTATAAGTCCTGTAATTTTATGGACTACATAGTGTATAAAATAATATAGATATCCTATATGTATAATAGATTCATGTTAACATGTCATTATTTTTTAATGTAGAATTTGTGGTCAATAGATATCTATCTATCAAAGATCTATCTATTTATCTATCTCCAGTCAGCACAACATAATCCACGAACATCAAGCATTCCACAATCCATTCATGAGTTATTTTCTTATCTAATAATTTCACATCTGCATCCACCTATCCTTTATCTGTCCTCGCATTTCACTCCTTCCATGATGTTGAATGTCCATGGAAACATTGCTTTATTCACACAAAACCATCTTCTCTCTTGTCTACAAACTGTAACATTAGATTTGCTTCATTTATATATATATATATATATATATATATATATATATATATGTATATATATATATATATATATATATATATATATATATATATATATATATATATATATACATATATATATATATATATATATATATATATATATATATATATATACACATACATACATACATATATATATATATATATATATATATATATATATATATATATATATATATATATATATATATTTCAACAACCTATCATGTTTACTATATATTCTCAACCCCTTCCACTTGCCTCTGTCCTATCACAAGCTCTTATAGATCTGCAAACACGTGTACATATGTATACTTGTATACATACCATCAGACACTCATAAGTATATGTGTATGTTGAGCCATGCCCCTGAACAGAGAGTAGCTCCAAGGAAAACAAAACACAAAAGTCTCTAAAATATTCATGAGATGGACCGTGGGATGGGCTACGAACCCTTTTAAATCTCATTATTGCTCGTTTCTGCTCATTTGATATAATTCTATTGCAGTTCACCCTAACCTTTTCTTTATTGATCAAATATATATTCCTTGTTTTACTCCATCGATGTCTGCGGGCGATATTTTTCCTATAAATGGTTCGTTATTTTTATACTTTATAAATCTAAAATGAATTGAATGAACCTCAGCATTAACCTTTCATCAACCATCTATAACTTATCCAGCTTTTCATTTTTTTTTTTGGTGGGGGGGGGGCTTTTATCATTATTATATTTTCCTTTTGTTAATAATATAAAGATTCCTTTCTTACATTGCCTGATGAGAATTTTTTCTTACTACCATCACAAAGTTTTTATTGTTTTTAATTGTGCCTGTGTCTTTTTATGATATTTTTGTTTACAGATTCTGTTTGTAATTACTATGTAAATATCATCTTAACCCTAGTTGGTTCTCCTTTCCTTCTTCTGATGTAGATTTTTGGACATTTTATGTATTCTTTTTATCTTCTCCCTTCTAGTTGTATTTGGAATAATTTTCCGATAAGCTTTATGCTTTTCCATCCTGGTATATCTCATAAGTTTCCTGAAATCATGGCAACTTAATCTTTTTATATTCTTCATTTCGTCTTAACTTCAATATGTTTTACCTTTTCCTCGGGCTTTGCAATTAGTTATTTTTCTTCTTACATCGGTAGTGATCATCTTTTTCATCTTTATTATTGGGAAATAGTCGTTTTAAATATTACTCCTAAACATCTTTTAATACTTCATCTTTATCTAAATATTTTCTATCTTATCTTAGCCAGTAATCTTAACAATCCATTCTTCCATTATTATTATTTTACCATATACCGATCATTTTGTTCTTTTAGGCAATTTAGGACATCAATCAATCATTTATCCTTTACACAATCTATCCCATCCTTTAAAACATCATATTGTGATTATCAATAAGTTATGAATGGTGTTTCCGCTTGCTGTTTAGAATGATATATTGTTAATTTATTCTCATCATTTATTTATTTCCTTATTTCCTTTCCTCACTGGGCTATTTTTCCCTGTTGGAGCCCTTGGGCTTATAGAATCTTGCTTTTCCAACTAGGGGTGTAGCTTGGCTAATAATAATAATAATAATAATAATAATAATAATAATAATAATAATACTGTTATCTATCATAAAAGCCTTATCAGAAATTATTCTCTCTCTCTCTCTCTCTCTCTCTCTCTCTCTCTCTCTCTCTCTCTCTCTCTCTCTCTCTCTCTCTCTCTCTCTCTTTCTCTCTCTCTCTCTCTCTCTCTCTCTGATTTCCTATACCCTTTTCTTAATCCTCTTATTTGCCGACTCCTCCGCGTCTCTTCTTTCATCATTTAATGATACCATTTCCCTTTCCTTCTCTTCCAAATTATTGGGACCTAACAAATCCTTGATCCTCTGGTATAGAATTGCCTTTGATGCCGTCTTAGTTGGCCATATTTTAGCTCATTGTTCCTGCATTATCCAACTCCTTATTTTAGCTCATTGTTCCTGCATTATCCAACTCCTTATTTTAGCTCATTGTTCCCGCATTATCGAACTCCTTATTTTAGCTCATTGTTCCTGCATTATCCAACTCCTTATTTTAGCTCATTGTTCCTGCATTATCCAACTCCTTATTTTAGCTCATTGTTCCTGCATTATCCAACTCCTTATTTTAGCTCATTGTTCCTGCATTATCCAACTCCTTATTTTAGCTCATTGTTCCTGCATTGTCCAACTCCTTATTTTAGCTCATTGTTCCTGCATTATCCAACTCCTTATTTTAGCTCATTGTTCCTGCATTATCCAACTTCTTAATTTAGTTCATTGTTCCCGCATTATCCAACTCCTTATTTTAGCTCATTGTTCCCGCATTATCCAACTCCTTATTTTAGCTCATTGTTCCCGCATTATCGAACTCCTTATTTTAGCTCATTGTTCCCGCATTATCGAACTCCTTATTTTAGCTCATTGTTCCTGCATTATCCAACTTCTTATTTTAGTTCATTGTGCCCGCATTATCCAGCTTCTTAATTTAGCTCATTGTTCCTGCATTATCCAACTTCTTAATTTAGCTCATTGTTCCTGCATTATCCAACTTCTTATTTTAGTTCATTGTTCCCGCATTATCCAGCTTCTTATTTTAGCTCATTGTTCCTGCATTATCCAACTTCTTATTTTAGCTCATTGTTCCTGCATTATCCAGCTTCTTATTTTAGCTCATTGTTCCGTCATTATCCAGCTTCTTATTTTAGCTCATTGTTCCTGCATTATCCAACTTCTTATTTTAGCTCATTGTTCCTGCATTATCCAGCTTCTTATTTTAGCTCATTGTTCCTGCATTATCCAGCTTTTTATTTTAGTTCATTGTTCCAGCATTATCTTAGTTGGCCATATTTTAGTTCATTGTTCCTGCATTATCAAACTCCTTATTTTAGCTCTTTGTTCCTGCATTATCCAACTTATTTTAGTTCATTGTTCCCGCATTATCAAATTCCTTATTTTAGCTCATTTTTCTAGCATTATTAAACTCCTTATTTTATCTCTTTTTTTTTTAGCATTATCAAACTCCTTATTTTAACCCATTGTTCCAGCCTTATCAAACTCCTTATTTTAGGTCATTTTTCCAGTATTATCAAACTCCTTATTTTACCTCATTGTTTCAGCATTATCAAACTTATTTTAGCTCATTGTTCCAGCATTATCAAACTTATTTTAGCTCATTGTTTCAGCATTATCAAACTTATTTTAGCTAATTTTACCAGCATTATCAAACTCCTTTCATATATGTCTCTTCAACTAGTGCATTTCTTTTGGTGCACATATATTTTTTATTAAATAAAATTGAATACAATCTGCCATATTTAGAAGAAAGGAAAGATTTCAAGCAGGTTGTGATATAATGCCTTTTCATTGTGTCAAAGGACAATGCCAGATGTTGAATGTCAGGAAAATTGATATGATTTACGTCTGAGTAAGGAGTCTTTAAAAAGGAATTGGTATTTTCCATAGATAAGGATTGAGAAAATACTGCTGTTGTTTACAGTTGCAATTAAGGATTCATTTGTTCCTCTCCATGGGAGCTTTTTTGATGACCAGTTCTGAGGATATTTTATTGTGAAATTTATTTATGAGGTTTAAGCGGTTTTTTAACATACTTTGGTAATAGAATAACCATTAAAATGAAGTATTGGTGACCGAAGTAAATGCATTTCAATTTGGAATTCATTCTAAAATTTTAAAATGTTAGTATTTTAGCGTGTCTGTATATAAGCTAGAGCTTACTTAACTAAAACATCGATATTTAAAAGTAAAAAAAAGAAATATCAATACGGAAAAGTTAATGTTGTTAGTGATGCCTGCATAAAATGAGTTCATGGTACAAATTATGAGGCATGAAGTTGAACCCTAACAAAACTCAAAAAGTATAATTGTAAGTAGGTCGAGGACGGTGGCTCCTCAACATCGAGATATTTGCATTGATAATGCTTCTTAATCTATAGAGAACTTCTTTGAAATTTTGGGTGTGAGTCTCGACAGGAAATTTTCTTTTGAGAAACACATTCGGTTTGTTTCTTCTTCAATTGCAGGAAAAAAAAAAAGATTGGCGTATTGACAAAGGCTTTTAAGAACTTAGGTGATCAGTCTATACTGAAGAAGTGTTTTAATTCTTTCGTTCTTCGGCTGCTGAATCTCATCTTAATTTGTTGGACAAGAACTTATGATCTATTAAATATCTTATTCCTGGTATACATTATCAATATCTGGCACCATCGTTCAATTAGTTCTTTGCGCACATTGCATAACAATTTTCATAATACTGACTGTACCATACTGTACTGTACGTAGTACTAAGTATGCAGTTAATTATAAGTCGTGTCTTTTCCATCATGCTCAGTACTACACAGTATTTTAGAAGCTAATCTAACAATCTTTCCTTTTCCAGCATAAAGCTGAACACTACACAGTATTCTAGAACTTTTATTCCAGCTGTTACCTAATCGGGTAGTTGAATGTGTAGATTTTCAGAAGTTTAAACTTGCAGTGAAAGTTTTTACTTTGAACACACTAACATAATTCTCTCTTCATAGTTTACATGTGACAGATCTATTTAACGTTGTTACTGATCTAAAAATATCTTATATTGATTAGTGATTATTTCTCATAAAGTTTATTTATTTTCGTATTTGCCGTCCTTACTGGGCTATTTTTCCCTTTTTGGATTTCTAGGGCTTATGGCATCCTGCTTTTCCAACTAAGGTTTGCAGCTTAGCTACTACTAATATTAGTAATTATAATATATACACCTTTCCATCAAAAATCAAATTAATACGATTACTTTCTCAAAAGTATAAAACCTTTCCTCTTACTGTTCATGAAATTCGACACGGTGTAGGCAGCCTCAATTGTCTTGCTTAGCTTAAAAATCTAAAACGTGGACAAGAAACTTTAATTACCTCCGCCAACGAAGTTGGAAGGAGGTTAAGTTTTACCAACTGTTTGTGTGTGTGTGTGTTTATTTGTGAACAGCTTCCTGGCCACAGTTTTAATTGTATAGTAATTGAACTTCCAGGGATTAAAGGTTATTATAAAAAACTGGAAATTATTAAATTTGAAAAGCCAGGGACAAAGCTCAAGGTCACGGTCAAGCAAAATGTCCAAAATCAACCATGAGTTTGGACATCGTTCTCACAGACTTCAAACTTGGTTCATATTTGAGTGTATGAAATCCACGCCAATTAATATACTGTATGTTAGGTCAAAGGTCAAGGTTGAATGAAAGGTCGGGAAATAAGAGACTTCAAACTTTGTTCATATTTGAGTGTATGAAAATCCACGCCAATTAATATATGTTAAGGTCAAAAGTCAAGGTTGAATGAAAGGTCGGGAAATAAGAGACTTCAAATTTTGTTCATATTTGAGTGTATGAAAATCCACGCCAATTAATATATGTTAAGGTCAAAAGTCAAGGTTGAATGAAAGGTCGGGAAATAAGCTGCCGTGGCGGAGGTCTGCGCTCTACTGAGTACTCCTCTAGTTTATGTCTGCATTGGTGATTTTGTATTTTTGCCTTTTATTGTACTGAATTGAAAGCGTATTATGCTCGGTTGTATAGCATATGCTCCATAAACATTTTCTTGAAGATTTCTCTGGTAATAAATAGGTTTTTAGGGTAAATGTGGCTTTTTAAAATGTGAGAAAAAAAAACATTCTGGAATCGTAAAATATTGTTGCAAACCTATATTTTCGTAATTAACAGAGTATGATTTTGCAACAAGAGAATGGAATTAATGGTAATTAAAAAGAAGGTTATCACTTCTTAATACAAAAATAATGGTAATGAAGCATATAATAATTTCAAAAATAATGGTAATAAGGCTTATAATAATTTCAAAAATAATGGTAATAAGGCATATAATTTCATAAATAATGGTAATAAGGCATATAATAATTTCAAAAATAATGGTAATAAGGTATATAATAATTTCAAAAATAATGGTAATAAGGCATATAATAATTTCAAAAATAATGGTAATGAGGCATATAATAATTTCAAAAATAATGGTAATAAGGCATATAATAATTCAAAAATAATGGTAATAAGGCTTATAATAATTTCATGTAACCACCAATGAATATGTAGAACATATTCATTTTACATGGTGAAATTATTCTAACCAAATGTTAAAAAAAAGTCAAAGGGTTTGCTTTATAATTTCCCTTATGGAGCGTCCCCTTTAAAATATAGCTTTCTACTTAGTCTGTTATACTTCCTATCTTCCATCTTGAGCTCCAGTATGTGTTTTTATTTAACTAAGGGTTTCATCTGACCATTGGTGTCACGAAACCAGGGGGTTCACCTAACCCGGAGGTTTACGTAATAATTGTTTTCGCGTAACACTCTCTCTCTCTCCTCTCTCCTCTCTCCTCTCTCTCTCTCTCTGTGTCATTTTATATCAAGGGTTATTTCTCTATTAACGCACATACATAAACTCATACCCTTAATAATAATTCCTCTCTCTCTCTCTCTCTCTCCTCTCTCTCTCTCTCTCTCCTCTCTCTCTCTCTCTCTCTCTCTCTCTCTCTGTCATTTTATATCAAGGGTTATTTCTCTATTAACGCACATACATAAACTCATACCCTTAATAATAATTCCTCTCTCTCTCCTCTCTCTCTCTCTCTCTCTCACTCCTCTCTCTCACTCTCTCTCTCTCTCTCTCTCTGTCCAGAGTAAATGGATCTATCAAGTCCTTAGCGTGACTTGTGGTATATTTACCTCCAAGGAGGTCTCTGCGATCGAGCTGGTATATTCATCTGTCTGTGTATATCTGTGGACAGGATTACGTCAAAACTACTCGATGGATTTTATCGAAATTTTCACCGATTATATCTAAGGCTGTGAATGACCTCCTGATAACTGTGTAACTCTTGAATCAATCATAAGGTCTTTTGTTTTAAGCATTCACGTTCTTATCCTCGATTGATTATTATTATTATTATTGTTATTATTATTATTATTATTATTATTACTAGCCAAGCTACAACCCTAGTTGGAAAAGCAAGATGCTATAAGCCCAAGGGCTCCAACAGGGAAAAATAGCCTAGTGAGGAAAGGAAATAAGGAAATAAATAAAAGATGAGAATAAATTAACAATATATCATTCTAAAAACAATAACAGTGTCAAAACAGATATGTCCTATATAAACTATTAACAACGTCAAAAACAGATATGTCATATATAAACAATAAAAAGACTCATGTCAGCCTGGTCAACATAAAAACATTAACATTAACAATTTCAGTCATTTTCTAAACGGTAACACAACAGGAGGTTTGGTGTGTACCTTTGGACTCTTACGCCCAGCTTAGATTAACGCCTTCGTGTCATATCAGTTATTGAAGTCTGATTTAGCATGAAAACCCAAATAACTACTAAGATAACTTTGGCTTTGTCCACCTCACTGGACTCATTTGCTGCTTCCCTGGGTTTCACGTAACCCGGGGTTTCCCCTAACCAAGGGTTCCACCTAACCTGGGGTTTCACGTAACCAAGGGTTTCAAGTAACAATTGGTTTCACGTAACCATTGGTTTCACGTAACTAGGGGTTCCACATAACCTGGGGTTTCACCTAACCAAGGGTTTCACCTAATCTGGGGGTTCACCTAATCAAGGGTTTCACCTAATCCGGAGTTTCACATAACCAGGGGTTTCACGTAACCAGGGGTGTCACGTAACCCAGGGTTTCCCCTAATCAAGTATTTCACCTAACCTGGGGTTTCACGTAACCAAGGGTTTCAAGTAACCACTGGTTTCACGTAACCAGGGGTTCCACGTAACCCGGGGTTTCCCCTAATCAAGGATTCCACCTAACTTGGGGTTTCAGGTAACCAAGGGTTTCAAGTAACCAATGGTTCCACGTAACGAGGAGCTCCACGTAACATGGGGTTTCACCTAACCAAGGGTTTCACCTAATCTTGGGGTTCACCTAACCAAGGGTTTCACCTAATCCTGGGGTTCACCTAAGCAAGGGTTTCACCTAATCTTGGGGTTCACCTAACAAGGGTTTCACCTAATCCTGGGGTTCACCTAAGCAAGGGTTTCACCTAATCTTGGGGTTCACCTAATCAAGGGTTTCACCTAATCCTGGGGTTCACCTAAGCAAGGGTTTCACCTAATCTTGGGGTTCACCTAATCAAGGGTTTCACCTAATCTTGGGGTTCACCTAATCAAGGGTTTCACCTAATCCTGGGGTTCACCTAAGCAAGGGTTTCACCTAATCCGGAGTTTCACGTAACCACGGGTTTCACGTAAATAAGGGTTTCACGCAACCAGGGGTTTCACCTATACCAAGGGTTTCACGTAACCCGGGGTTTCCCCTAATCAAGGGTTTCGCCTAACCTGGGGTTTCACGTAACCAAGGGTTTCAAGTAACCATTGGTTTCACGTAACCTAGGGTTTCACCTAACCAAGGGTTTCACGTAACCCGGGGTTTCCCCTAATCAAGGGTTTCGCCTAACCTGGGGTTTCACGTAACCAAGGATTTCAAGTAACCACTGGTTTCACGTAACCTAGGGTTTCACCTAACCAAGGGTTTCACGTAACCCGGGGTTTTCCCTAATCAAGGGTTTCGCCTAACCTGGGGTTTCACGTAACCAAGGGTTTCAAGTAACCATTGGTTTCACGTAACCAAGGGTTCCACGTAACCTGGAGTTCCACGTAACCTGGGGTTTCACCTAACCAAGGGTTTCACCTAATCCGGGGGTTCACCTAATCAAGGGTTTCACCTAATCCGGAGTTTCACGTAACCACGGGTTTCAAGTAACTAAGGGTTTCACATAACCAAGGGTTTCATGTAACCTGGGGTTTCCCCTAATCAAGTAATTTCACCTAACCTTGGGTTTCACGTAACCAAGGGTTTCAAGTAACCATTGGTTTCACGTAACCTAGGGTTTCACCTAACCAAGGGTTTCACCTAATCCGGGGGTTCACCTAATCTGGAGTTTCACGTAACCAGGGGTTTCACGTAACCAAGGGTTTCACGTAACCTGGGGTTTCATGTAATCCGTAGTTTCACGTAACCACGGGTTTCACGTAACCTGGGGTTTCAGAACCTAATCTGGGGTTTCACCTAATTCGGGGTTTCACCTAATCCGGAGTTTCACGTAACCAGGGGTTTCACGTAACCAAGGGTTTTACGTAACTAGGGGATTCACGTAACCCGGGGTTTCCCCTAATCAAGGTTCCAACCACCCTGGGGTTTCACGTAACCAAGGGTCTCAAGTAACCATTGGTTTTACGTAACGAGGGGCTCCACGTAACATGGGGTTTCACTTAAGCAAGGGTTTCACCTAATCCGGGGGTTCACCTAATCAAGGGTTTCACCTAATCTGGAGTTTCACGTAACTAAGGGTTTCCCGTAACCAGGGGTGTCACGTAATCCGGGGTTTCCCCTAATCAAGGGTTCCACCTAACCTGGGGTTTCCCCCTAATCAAGGGTTCCACCTAACCTGGGGTTTCAGGTAACCAAGGGATTCAGGTAACCATTGGTTTCACGCAACCAGGGATTCCACGTAACCTGGGGTTTCACCTAACCAAGGGTTTCACCTAACCAAGGGTTTTCACCTAACCAAGGGTTTCACCTAATCCGGGGGGTTCACCTAATCCGGGGTTCACCTAATCCGGAGTTTCACGTAACCACGGGTTTCACGTAACTAAGGGTTTCATCTAACCATTGATGTCACGTAACCAGGGGTTTCACGTGATAATTGTTTTCACGTAACTGCAAATGTGGAACCACATCACTGGGATAGCTTGTTATTGCACCAGACAATGGCCCTTGCCTAATGAAGTCCTAATGTGTTTGCTGTGATTTTCTGCTTATTTCAAATATACTAAAATGAAAGAATTAATCTTTTGTCATGAAGTAGCTGTCTGATATAATCATTCATAATAGGAAAACTTGAGTTGATATGTCGTGTTAAGGCTAAACTATTTTAAGTACGTGGGTCTTGAATTGACTGGCTTTGCTAAAGATATATGTAGGGTAATGACAAATACACATACATCATGTTGCGTATGGCTAGACCTCAACAAACACG